>NC_052117.1:6736887-6746382 GCF_012273895.1 Zerene cesonia
CGTAAAGCACAATAACATACAATAATCACAGCTAATCGCATTAGAGTATAATACGGAAGTACCTTATTTGGACTGGCTCCAACTTGGCAGCGTCACGGCAATTTGCAGTGATATCATGCTTTTTATCACGAAAAATCATGAGATTAGAACTACCTTTATTTAAGGCAAAAATCCAATTTCTCACTTTAAATGTGCTAAAACTATTGCCCCGGTGTAACGCTTTCGAATCGATTCAGATAAACCTAATGCTATATTTTGTTTACATTATAAATGTAAACAAAAAAAATATAGCATTAGGTTTACAAAATATTATGTTTAATGTAATTTAATTATCGTTACACATATTTATTACATTGAGCCAAAAAGTGGTTTAAAAGAAGATTAAGTATTAATCACCAGCCCTATTTCACTGTGTGTTAGTCTAATTATAAAATATCAATAGGAGAGCTTTAATACCGTACATAATAAGACATACATCATAACAATGTTTAATAAAATAATGATCGCTTCCTTAGTGATAAACGCCCTGGATTCGATTTCAAGTAAATACAATCAAAATAATGTCTAGGTCTGAAAGGACACAGAAGGCTGATTACCTGCATGTCCTGAATGAAAATAATCGATCATTCTGCAGAAACAGATGCATTTGCCCAATACCACACAAAGGGACACAATTAAATGAGAACATGTAATTTTATAGGAATTCCGGTTTCTCTAAATTTTAATTTAATATCATCAAACTCACTGCGATTATGATTAAATCAAAAAATAATTTATTCTTTTGCAATTATTTTTACACTCGCTCCGGTCACATAAATGAGTTTTTCTACAGAGGTTAGCTTTGACAAATTCGCGATGCAAGGACAAAATAAACATTTGGTGTAAAAACATGGGACATGTGTCTACTCTATTCTACATTTGCCTTTGATGTTCTGAACAATTTCGAATTTGAAAATGGAACATTCAATTTGCTCAAACCTACTGGCATTTTATAAAAAGTTCGGTCACATTATTGACATTGCCTTATTTTATGACAGGAAGAAAGTTGTTTAATATGTTCTAGCTTAAAATGTTAGTCTGTAAAATATGATAATTTGATTGTAATAACTTTATTTCGTGGAAACAAAAGGAAATAATCGCGTTCGAGTCTAGGGTTGTAAATTTGTTTTAGAACTCTGTGATAACATTGTGCCTACAATTATGCGAACGTGATCGTTTTTGCAACTTTGAAATATATTGAGCATCAATTATAATGTAAATTACATCAAAAGTAAAACGTTTCATCCAAATCAGTTAAAATAAATAGTCAGGCTAAAAAAGTGGTATGGGAAAGTCGTAACTATGATCAAATATTGTCACTTTCAACTAGGTGTTGAAGCAACTGCAAGATGCGATAAGCCATTATTTTGGCTCGCACATATTGCTCTAACGAACTAAATAAGGTTCAAAACTTAGGTGATTTTTTTCTATTTTCAGCACTGCTTTAAGTTTGCCCTCTCAAATGTTGGCAGGGCGCCGAGTTTCAATCCGAGCCTTGCGCATCGTAAGCTTACTTTACATGGAGTTTTTCTGGGGGTAATGACGCTTGAATGAGACGGTAGAATTCCCTGACTGATAACCCCAGCTTACGGCAGTATAGCCGCAGGAGTAACCGACAGATTATAAAGTGTAAACTATAAGACCAGCCATAGACTTTTTTTTATTTAGCATATATTTAACAACTAGCTGCGCCCCGCGGTTTCACCCACGTAAGTCTGTATCCTGTATTTATTTCGGGATAGAAAGTAGAAGTTGCCTACGTGTTATTCCAGTTCTTCAGCTATCTACGTACCAAATTTCATTGCAATTGGTTCAGTAGTTTTTGCGTGAAAGAGTAACAAACATACATATATCGATCCATACTTATAAGCTTTCGCGTTTGTAGTATTAGTAGCATTCTATAATAAACTCGCGAAGAACTTGTTTGCGATTCGAATTATTTCAAACAGTAACAAATTTTATTGAATACAACGTAAAGATGAACATAATAATTATCATTCCATTACGGTACAACATTTTGCGTCAAAAACAATTTTCTCTCGGAATAGACTTCCACGATTCCATTCAAATTATAATGCACTCTTAATGGTTATTTGCGTTATGCCTTCAAAGAGTTTCTTTTATACTTCATTATAACAGCTCATCTGCTAGGATTTTCTTTGTAAAGATGTAGCTTTCTAGGTAAATAAAAAAAAAACCTCCTTACAATTTTTCATATAACTAAATGAAATATTGTATATTTGATCTCTAATTTAAAAAGTAATGACCAAATATGATAATATATTGAATAATATGTGACAGTGATAACCTCCCGATTAAAAAAGAAAATGCATATATAATAATATATGTACAACGCGTTTATTGTAGGATTCGAGCACGCATCGGCACGAATTGGGCCAGCTCGCACCGGGGAAGTACCACACCCCCACAGAAAACCGGCGTGCAATAGAGGCATGCCACTGTGTTTCGTACGGTGATTGGGAGAGCCGGAGGCCATTTCCTTTTCCTCACCCATCCCAGTCCACTCCTTCTTTGCTGTCATTAATCCTTTCCTTTTCCCTTACCCATTGAATGCGGCCAGCGGATTCGCAGAGCCACTACCTTTGCGAATGTTCATGGGCGGTGGTGATCGCTTACCATCAGGCGAACCACCACCTCAGTTGCCCGCTATAACAAAAAAAAAATGTGAATGAAAACGCGGGGCACGATTAGTTGTGTAATACAAAAAAAAAACAATTGTGTGTCTAAGAACGCTGGAGAAGAGTGAGGATTAGTAATTTGGACAGAAATAAGTTTTACTTAAAATTTTATCCAAAATATGGTTAGCCTTCTGTGTTAGAGAGAAATAGGAGGAGCCTACATAGTGCTACCGTATGCGAGACATAAATGGCAGATCGGCGCCGTAAAGCATTACGTAACGTATCTGTTTACCCTCCTATAAGTAGTTATTACTTCAAAAATTATGTATAGTCGAACAGCCTTATTATAGGGTTACTAGCTGCGCCCCGCGGTTTCACCCGCGTAAGTCCGTATCCCGTAGGAATATCGGGATAAAAAATAGATGTTGGCCGATTCTCAGACCTACCCAATATGCTTACCAAATTTCAGAGGAATCGGTCAAGCCGTTTCGGAGGAGTATGGCAACGAAAACTGTGACACGAGAATTTTATATATATAGAAGAAGATGGAAATTCGCTTTTGAAAGACTTCAAATTCTACCGAACATCAAAATAGGTCGTTTATAAATTCAATATTAATAAATACTTGGCGAGACACTTTAATAGACGGTGGGCGGACCCTTCGACTAAGAAAAGAACGTATTTAGTTATTAAAATAAAAAAAAAATCAAGCGTCTGTTTTGTGACAGACGTTTTGAGGGCTTTCATAAAAACCAATAACATAAAAGATAATATCAAAATGTTCTGAAATATTCATTGTTAACACAGAACGAAATTTGTTAACTGAACAAGAATACGCTGGAGCGACGACGCGATACACAAAGGTAACTTTGAAGGTCTCATTGAATGGAACATGATATTTCTTTTACATAAGCGGATGTTTTTCTAACAAGTTCTAACAAAGGAATTAGAAGTATCTTCGCTCGGTACCCAATTGACATGTGAAGAGAATACTGAATGACAATTTGAAGAAATTATTTCGTAACTTCGAATGTAATTAGTAAAGCGGAAAAAGGGATTCTCCGAAAATAATATAAGCGCCATGACAAATATCGCGAACGGTTTTATAAGTTAAACAAAAAAAGTACGCTTGACTAGATGTTTGACGCTGCAAATGATTCAACCGCGCCGTGTTGCTTTTGCTGAAGATGAGACTCGGAATATCCCTACTAATTTTAAATGAACCGGCAACGATGAAATTTGGCACATATATAGTTTTTGACTCGAGAAAAGATACAGGACAGTTTTTATAACGGAAATCTTACGACAACAGGATATATGCGGGGAATCATACGGCTTTTTTTCCAAGAAATTCATTACAATAGGTTATCAAAATGTTACGTTTTATTTAATAATCTTAAGCGATGAAATATTACTTGAAACAAAATAATGGTTGCCTGTAAAGTCGGTTTTACGAGCGAAGATTTTACGTGACAACGTCTTTTTTTCCAACGCCAAGAACGCTCGAGAAAGACAGAGACAGAGACACAAGCACGCGCCGATTCAATGCGCCTAATTCTCTAGTGCTGCGCGCGCGGCGGACCGATCATAGTTCGGTGACTCATCGTAACGATACCGGGCGTTACACTTTTTCATGAATGACTCCGAGCCGCAACCTAATTTAAGACGTTGTCACGTCAATAAAATAATAAGCCAAGAAACGAATATATTAGCCTCGTAAACAAAAACCGATATATGTGTATTTGTCTAATAATAATTATTATGTTTACTTTATTTACATTACTATTATAAATTCAAACTCATCACTTTGTTATTCATGAAAACTACTACAAATGTTAATGAATACTTTAGAATATCATGTAATTTTTAAAACTATCACTGTAAATGAAATGAGAGTAGCTTAACTAAGATTGAATTATTGCTTAGACGCGGACCGAAAACTAATTAATAAAAGCAAATAAATATTATGTAACAAGCGGTCCGCTCCGGCTTCACCCATGGTACGTTCTTTCTTTCCATATAAATATGAACTCATATTAAGAAGAGAAAATACATAATACCTTTAAATATGGGTAGGCGGGTAATTGGTCATCTTGGACTAATCCTATCGTATAATTACCCTAGAACTTCACTTCAGCTAAGTTCGTTTAATTGTACAATTATAAAACCACTGGATCTGGATTTTTTTTATAATTTTTTAATTAATTTTCGCATTCCTATGGATGACGAACATGTCAGCATTCTCTAATATTTTGGGTATTTTAAATAAGATTTCATATTCTGCGATAACCGGACCACAGATAACATAATACTACCGCAACTCTCCGATAGTTCGTACAACTTCATTGGTATGGTAAGATTACACACGACATTGAGCATTCAAAGTCCTTTACATACTACTTACTCCTTTATTATATCGTATACCCAATGTATAGGGTTGAATACACTCATATGAGAAATATTCGAGGAAACTTATATCGTATACGAATAACGTCATTACGCTGTAAATGCATTAAATAGAATAGGAAAACGCCATAACAATAATAAAATAGATGTCATTCCGTATCAGCGTTAGCTTTTTGTTTAATAAACTAATGGATTTTGCTTTTTCTAGTTTCTGGTTTCTTTGATACATACGTTATACTTCCAATTGCGTAATTATCTTTTAAAATGGCACATAAACCCATAAACATTTTGGTATTTTTCCACATGAACTTCGTTACGTTAAAATACTGAGGTAGAAATAACGCCAGAAAAAACATCGCTCGGATGTTTTAAATCTATTAAAAGGTCGCCTCAGGCTTTCTCTCTTGTGTACAGTTTTTAATAATCCATTTCGAGTGAATTCATATCGTGTAGACATTTTTCCTGAGGGCTAGAGTGCGCTATTAGTTAAGATTCATATTAGCTACGAAAGTATTACGGCCTTCAATAAAAACGTCGTCATACTATGGGCTAGTTATATTCATTTGGTAATAAGCTAAGAATAGATTTCCTACAAATAATATAATCTTCATACAGCTCATTTTTAACAATGATGTGGGTCAACTTGGGACTTTTTCCTAAATTAGGGGAAAAAACTACACAGGAAATTTTAGAGACAAAATATTTGATTCAAGCATATTTATTATAAAATCAATATTAATGTGCAAATGCTTGACGACTTTCATATGATTTTTTTTACTAAAGCACTTTTATAACACACAAAACCAGAAATCACCACTACAATGGCTGATTGGAAATACGTTTCTTTAAATTTAACAGATAAAAGCAAATGTTTTACTTATCTCCATTGCAGTAAGATGATTTGTTAAATAATTAAAAAAAATATATGTATACAAAACTTTTAAGCCATTAAGGCATGTTTATAGTTTGATATTGCGAGATCGTGTAACCTTCATGAAAATATTCGACTGGAAGCCAACTACAGAGTTATTTTCGAGCGAAGGATTAAAGCAGAAATATAAATAACAATGAGGAATATTTAATTGAAAACATTCACAGAACGATTTTTAGGTTTTTATTGCTAATTGTATTACTAGTCCTAGCAATGATATTAATAAGAATACTTCAATTACAAAAATAGAAATTATTTTTGTGGATTCTTTCAGATATCTTTGATATCTTTTTCTGAAGGTCTTCTATAGATATAAGAAGCTAATAGACTGACATGATTTATAAAAAAAATAAAAATGTGACATACAATTTATAGATGTCGCTTAAAAATCAAATCATAAACGGATCTCTCGAATCTAAACAAGTGGTGTTTTCAGTGAGGGCGTATTTTGGGAGTGATACTAAACTTGGCTTAACATGCACTCAAGTAAGCATGAACGCTGAAAAGCCTCCATCGTGCAACTGACATAAAAGATTGATAGGCCCTTAACGAAACATTATTACTAGATATGCGTTTAATAAAAAAAAATTATACCATGTGAAATATATCAGGGCAGCAATTACAAAGAAAGAGCATTACGATGGAATTTATAATATTGTGTTTTGATTAAATTAATGCATCTTCGTATTGATTTTAAATTCATAATTTTTACAGCTCAAAGGGAGTAAAACTATTTTTATTTTTTGAATAATTTTAATATAATTTCAATACTCACAACCTCTATCTATCAATACGCAATCACACTTGCATATTTAGCTTTAAATCGTAATTATTAATTACAAATAAAGTTCCTGGCAATGGATGTTTTATTATATTGATTAGTCATTAACTTGATCAAAAATTTATTTATAAATCAAAAAGCTTTTCAGTCATGTCTTATGTTAATGTTGCTTCTTTCTATTTACTAACTAATATCAACATGAATATTTGATAACGTGAAGTGAATTTCGTAAAGTAATTTGAATTATACTAACACAAATACATACAATGTTAGTAAGATCTCGCTCTAAGTAATATGAAACCGAACATAGTATTATACCGCCTTTATCCTATTGTTAGCATTGTCACGATTTAACCCACTTTACCATAACTTTCTGTGCAGAATTGCGTTCCATTGACCAAAAATTATCTCATTGTACGCTATTGTAGCGATATTCACAAAGTAATCTTTATATTTCTTGTCCACTTCCTTTTTGTGTCAACCGAAAATAAATTATTGCAAGACGCATAATATTTTCTGAGGCCTTGAACTTTGTTTAACATATTCTTCATAATCATCATCAACATATCACCATTATAATCACATGATACATGATTCACAAATAAATGTATACTGAATGAGGTGAGGATTGATTTAGAGGACACAGGAAAGGACTGGGAAGGGTAAGGAAAAGGATCCTGATCCACGGCTTCATCGTATTGAACATGCTCGCTTTAGTTTTCAACCGACATCAAAACAAAGGTTAACAACACAGAACTGTTGACTGGCTGAATCGATTTTAGTGATTCTTTTTTATTTCAAAGCAGGAGCCCTCTGCCTGGTCCCATTTATATTTGGTCTACTTAGTTATGAAAATTTGGAGGGGGTTTTGTTTTAGAAAAAAAAATCATATAAATATTAATTCGGCCAATCTATTATATTTGTTTTCGATCACTATATTCTGAGCTGTTTTATGGATTACCGTCGAACATTAAAACATAGTGTTGTATTCATCTATCTTATTAGATATTATAATCAATATGTTCATATTTACTTGTACATTCCTTAATTAGTAAATGTATATCAAAATGGATGTGCAGTCCTAATAGAAAAATGTATTCATTGTAATTTAATAATCATATGATAATCATAGAGCTTAGGAAATGAACCATCCTAAGAATTGAAACAATAGAAGTCTATTAGATACAATATAAATGCATTTTATGAGAGCTAACATTGAACAAATTCATTGAACGACTTTTCATAATAAGCTTTAATATGAGATACATTGATTTTAACCAACAATTTTAGTAACAATTTTTAGGTGGATACTATTTATTTTTACCATTATGCATATCTATCGTTTTGAACGCCTCCTCTCTAAGTTGACAAACTATTTAAACGGTATTAGTTAATACGTACATATATTTATGTATAGTACTTTTAAAGCTAAAAACCTTCTTTCTTTGTTTGACCGCGCTAATCTCAGGAACTACTCGACAGATATCAAAAATTCTTTCATCGTTAGATATATAATTACTGGATGCTATATGCGTAGCACGGGAGAAGACGGAGCGGACCGCTAGTAAGCGGTAAGTAACTACAGATACTATTATAACGTTAACTTATTATTCATCGCTCCAAAATAAAGGCCGGAGGCCCATATCCTCTTCCTTACCCTTACCAGTCCTTTGCTCTTTCCCTCTCTTCAATCCTTCCTAATCCCTATCCAATTTGCAGTCGGCAATCCATTTGAAGAGGCGTAAGGTCTGCAATTGACCTTACACCTCTCCAAATGTTTATGGGCGGTGGTAGCGCTTACCATCAGGCGACCCACCAGCTCCATTGTCGACTGTGACATAAAAAAAAAAAAAATAAAGATAGCATGCCATTTCTTATTAATATCTTCATCAAAACAGCTTCACAACATGTACATCTGAAATTAAGACTGAAATTAAACAAGAGTTTCAAAGCGTGCAATATAAAGTAACTGAAGTTTAGTTGCAAAACAATAAGGTCGTATGTCTCTATGTCACGAGTATTCACAATGAGCTTTGCTCGCAATCTTTGAAACTTTCTCGCATATGTTAATTTGAAACTTAGGAGATTGAGATCTTTAACGACTTTGATACAACGAAGGATTCATAGAAGTAGTGTTATGAGAAATATAAGATCTTATTTAATGAGAAAATAATTACAAATTGAGATTGCTATTGTCTTTACTTGTAAAACTAGCGAGAGTCGGCTGTTAAATTCGTACATTCATCATCAGCCCATATATGTTTCCATTGCTGGGACACAGGCCTCCTATGAGAGTTCAGGCCATAATCCACCACGCTGGCCAAGTGCGGGTTGGCAGATGCCACATGTCGTCGAACTTTTGATTCTTGGACTTGCCGGTTTCCTCACGATGTTTTCCTTCACCGTTTAAGCAGTGGTGATGTTATCCGCATGTGCAGATGAATTGAAAAATCAATTTATTTCCTGCACGCTCGCCCGGTCTCGAACCCCAACTTATCGATTTTGAAGTCCGAGGTTCTCACCACTGAGCCACCACTGCTTATTCGTACATTAACTGCCTATAATTTGGCTTTAGTTTTACGTTGTTGCGTATTTTTTCTTACTTATTATATTATTTATTATAACCGTGGGGTGCCGGTTTAAGAATAGCACCTCCCCATTTCCTCCCGTGGGTGTCGTAAGAGGCGACTAAGGGATAC
>NC_052117.1:6747382-6759841 GCF_012273895.1 Zerene cesonia
GCCAGTGACCGGTCGTGGTGGAAATCTTTGAGGGAGGCCTTTGTCCAGCAGTGGACGTCCCACGGCTGAAACGACGATTATATTATTTAGTTTTTTATCTTCTTTTGTTTATATGCCGCTTTATTCGACTACAAAAAATGTATCCAAATATTTTGACCTCTATTTGTAATCTGTATAAAAATTGTTATTGAATAAGATAAACAGGATCAGGATCATGGATTTTGATATTGTTATAACAAAGTATAATAAAAATAATATACAAATAAAAAAAAAAAACAGTTATTCCGGCCCGCGTGTTTCTATAACACTTCATACCGAATCGAAACAGATAAATGTCGTAATAATCGAAATTTTTTACGGATTTTCGACTTTCGATGTTCGAATAAGCGAGAAATTATGCTCGGGCGAGCGTCAAGTTATACAATGGGTGGTTCTTGAAAATAATTCTTCTTTTCATTGTTAAGATTATCATCAGACGCGCCTTTGTAATGTCAAAGGCAGGCCAAGTACAAAAATAAGTCGTATAAATAACTCGATGACTTTTAATATTGAATCGTTTGAAACGTCAAAGATGACAGGAGTGTGCAAAAATATATGTATAAATGTTGAAAGACCTCGCGAGCGAGTCACTCGTTGGTTACGTCATACTACGTGCTGCGAGTCTACAAAAATGAAGAGCAAAATTCAACGTGGCATTCATAGTAAAGATGAGTATGATTGTGAAAACTTGATATAGGATACATAGACATTGTATTTCCGTATCAATGAGTATATGTCTCGGAGAAACTCGCGTGACACACGCAGAAATGTATTCTGTGTGTTGATTGTGATGACAACCTACCTCCGAAAAAGCATCCAAATCCAACAAGCCGTTATTACGTTGGACAATAACAAACATCCATCAATCCACAAATATTTACGTATGTTATAAAAATACATTTGAATTTGAACAAATTACAGGTTAAAAACCTTCACCAAGCGGCCTGACTATCAAACTTGTTAAACTGTCTAAAAGTAGGATTTAATTGCGCATTAAAAATTTACACTAACTAAAAATACTTTAATAGCAATAGCTTCAATCCCGATTGAGAACTATTTGCTTGAAGTGGGCTATTCTCATGAGAAGCGTTTATACCATAACATCAGCATATAAGTAAATTATAGTACAAGGCCTCGTACTCGGAATAGCCTATTATATATTCAATATCGATAGTAAATTTAAATACACGGTATTTATCGGAGAATAGACCGAAGTGAAGCGTGAAACGCTATAAAACTCATAAAAGAAAACACTGAAGCAATTAATGTTACTTCACCAAACGGTTCTAACAACATTTGATTGAATTCTATAGTGTGAGGATCAAACGTGCATTCAATACACCGGAATCGATCGAAAGGTAAGCTTTATTTCAGGAAATTGTTTTTGATATGTGTTTCTGCGGAATCCCACCAACGCTTCGTGTATCTACGCAATAAAAATTGGGCACAGCAATAAATTTTTACTCAAAGTTTTCGTTGAAATTGACGTTGTTTCAATTTTGGTTGGAAAAGATTTATGGGCTTACTTTTATTTGTCGAAACATTTAACGCTGAATGGAATAATTATCGAGGACAGTTTTAAAAACACTCTATTTGGCGTTTGTCTAACTGAAGAAGTATGATTGGATGGTATCTCTGATACCAATTGAGTTATAACTCATATTGCTTGAGTGCTTACTTTTTGTTAAAAATATACAAAATAACGATTATTTGTATATTGACACGAATAATAAAGTAGCTTTCAACTTTTAAACGAAGTACTCTTAAAATAATGAATAAACAATTTCAATTGAAAGGGATATCAACTAAAGAACATAAAAACCACCTCAAGAATTCGTAGCTCACGCAGTTTTTTTAACTGCAGCGTACCAGATCTCGGTTCACCACAATTTCACAAATCCCTGTGAAGCTTGTGATTTCTTAGACATTATCATGCATAATTTATTTCACTTTCGATTTGTAGTGGTATTTTGAGGTCATATATGATTAAGATGCTTATTCTTTTAACATACTTATTACACGCAATATTAAACTTAAACTACCAACATTTTCTTCAACTTAAAAATGGTATAAACTTACTCTTGAATATCTCTATCTATTATAAATAAATCCCATTAAAATCCGTAGTATAGTACTGTAACGAAGTCGTTACGAAAATTTTATACACAGGATCGTCGTAAACGGTAATTCTCTCGCAAAGACAGTGAGAGATAATTTAGAAAGCCAATTTACCTAAATAACCAGTCGATACCTAAAATATTAAAATACCACTAATTACCCTTCAGTCTAATCATTTCGTCCACCGTCTAGACTCGATATTAGATCAACCTGTACATTTGATTAGAAGGTACAGACGAAAACAATTTATCCTATTCCATTACTGCTGATGTTCGTTTCGTTTGATTAGCAAAACTAACGTAGAAATATGTCCCCACGAACCCAACAAAGATCTCATCCAACCACACGAGCTACGTGATTCAAAATGTATTTTATTCAACTGTAGCGAAACAAACAGCATGGCCTAATTAACTCAAACCGTTGACATGTCTTTCCAGAATGTCTTCGAATACTTAATGTGCCATAACAAAATTTTGTGTTCGGTCAATTATAATATACAAATGAAATTAAACCTTACCGCGTACAACATAAAGGCCTTTATTTGAACACTCAATTCCCTTAAATACATGCCCTCTTTGAGCGCGGAAACACAGTAGTGTATCAATATATTTTGGTAAACAAAGACTCTCGCTAATTATTTCGTACCGGCTTTTAATATTTAATTGTCATCGGGGCTTAGCGCACTGTGTTAATTAGAATTAATTAAACAATAGCGTAAATAATCTGTCGTTTGAAGATTAATAATTATAATTGGAAATTAAAAACCATTTCACAAAGCGAAACATTCATTTTATTGAAAAATCAGGTGATCATTTCTGGACCTATCACAAAAGAAGTCGTATTTTAAATCTGTTATATAACGATCATATTATATGGTTTACTATAAAACGTGTTATATATCCATAACTCCAACCCTCCATAAATTGGCGCCATAAAAATACATTTATTTTGTTAGCACAGATTATAAAATCTTTATTTATATATGGCTTATAATTACAAAGCGGTTGGCTATTGTAGCTTATTTTTTATTAATAATTACTCATATCAATGTGAAGTTATAAATACTATGGAAGAAAAATCTAATTTCGATGATATCCATAATTCTGAATTAAACCTTTATTTGATACTCACGTCATTGGGTACGGATGGAATAAATTAAAGTAAAAAATGTTAATAACCTTACGATTTGAAAAAATTATTTCTATGATCTTTTATATTCTCAAGATTTCACGACACAAATTCAAAGAAACGTAAGTAAAACGAATTAACTTCGATACAATGGGTTCCAGCTGAGAATATATACTGTAAACATTTAAAACCAAGAGCACTAAAGACCGGTGCTAAAGAAATATAAATGAAAACTAGGGGATAGTTTAAATGAAACTTTAACGTTTACTCCTCGATTAAGTTACGTTAGGAAGCTAAAGTTGACGGATGCGCCGGCTGCAGTAAAAGTTTCAGCTTATTTTTAGTGAAATGCTTTGAATGCTTTCATATTGCGCCACCCCGGAGACGTGCCATCAAGGCTCTTACAATCTTAAAAGTAAAATTTGACGGCTTGTAATTGGTAGAGAGAAGAAAAACTTGAGGGGACTACGTAACCTAAAAGCTTGTTTTATAATACCTTAAAGAATTGCTGCTCCATAAAAAAAGGAAAATTTGTGGCATATTTCTATTTTTATGCTTACTTGTGCTACAAATTTGATTTTGATAGAAAATCATCACAAATTTACCTCTAAACATTTCTTGTAACGATTAAAAATCATACATATGAGCAATGATTCTGTTTACTTGTTTGAAATTGTTCTTCAAGTAATATACTAATTTAATAGTGATTTAAATTAAATGCAATTAGAAAATTATTAGATTTTTGTAAACAGCGTAAACATGATATTTATGCATAATTATTGCGTATGACTATTTGAGCATGCGCACGTAATGCGATTCGCGCATATGTGCGTCGCTGTGTGCCGACAGACCTGGCCGAGAACGTGGATTCCTTGAATACATATGTATAAAGCCGTGTAGGCCCCTTAAACAATTTCTAAAATTATCAGTAGACTTCATTATTCATAGGTCACATTGAACTTTTTCAATCGACTTCAAGAAAAAAAGAGGATTGCTAAGGCGGGATCACGGGTGGCCGCGGCGTTGCTACTGTTCGGTAAAAAGACGCAGGTTCGAATCCCGCCTCGTGATATTTTTTTTTTTGTTTCAATGCTATTAAACTAATAACAAAAAATGAGGAGAATCAAATAGATTGTACTTTTCAACAACATTTTACTGCGTGAACCGATTTCATTATTCTTATTTAATTCTAAAGAGAATAGAGCTAGTGCCTGTTATATACGTAGTATACGTAGTCCCGGTTTATAGATCTAATTCTGTCAAATTAAAGATGGTTCTGTTTTTTGTTAAGAATAATAATTCACGATGAGAACCCGGATTCAATCATTATTAATATTTTATCCCTTTCGCATTACAGAATATAATTGATTGGCAAGAGACCGCTAAAGTTATATGATTGGATTATAGATTATATTATGACCTACAATAGGCTGGATTTAACCAAATTCACGTCGGATGATTGCCTTTAAATGTAGTTATGTGTGTTCTAACTTTGTTCCTCACTATTTATCAGGTTAATAGCCATTTGCTTGTATTCATTTAACAGATATTCTATTAAACTAGTGATAGAATTGTTAGAAGATGATGGCTAATTAGCATGTATTCTGATGTAGGTATTACTGCGTCATTTTTATGATAATAATCAAATTTTATTGCAAGTTATTAAAAAAAATCAAAGTATCATTTTTACCAATTTTCTACCAAAACTACAAAGTTAAATTGCTACCTAATTTATCGATAACGCTTGTTGTGAACTCACCAAAATGGAGAACATCGAACAATTACAGAATTACTTAAAATATACCTGAATTAACTACACCATTCGAACACCACTTAGTAACCATGGTAACCCTACTCCCATGTACGTATTATATGAACTTGAGGAATTTATGTGACAAGCATAGTAACGGGTGGTGTTACGAATTAATTACTGGTCCCGCGGGCTGCGGTTAATTACATCACATGAGCTGCGAGTTACTAAAAATACTTATTCAATTGAAATGTACATATACCTATATACTGGCTAGCGAGAATTGTTTGGAATATACAGTTATGGGGAATTTAAAATGTTCGATTTTTGAAAGCGTATTTTAGCGCACACACAGGCATCCGCATCCGTTGTCTATGAAAATTTCTATAGAGTTTCCAAACGTCAAAAGAAACGTTACGGTAAGTTTAAAAAAGACAGCTTTAAGCCGCATTGAAAAAAGCAGTTAATTCATTGCTTTTTTTATATGTTAATTTTATTGCCATACCTAACCTAACTAGGTTAACAAATAAAATATGATTACAGTCATAAATATTTCCCCAGTCACCGCTCAGCAAATCCCATTTTCGTGATACAATTAATCCACTATAAGAGCTATCAATGTTAGAAATCATAGTGGTATATAAATTACTAGCCATTGAGCGAAAAAGCTTATTAGTCCGGTCCGATTACGCACCGGATTATCGGATATCGTGGTAAGATTTTAGGCCATTAGGCGACTTTATCGGACGTCCTTAGTAATATATTTTCGAAAGCCAATAGAATTGTCATTTGCTTTTTGTAACGTGGTTGGAATTAACATAACTTCCATTCTGCAAGCTTCGTAAAACAAAAGGAACAGGTTTATCTGACTGTAAGATATAAATACTATAGAGGTTTTAGGTGTTTAAAGCATTTGCGTTTGCATGTGATTTTGACTATATTATTCTTAGATTTTTGAAAATTAGAGGGAGTTAATATAATACCCTCCGCCTCCTTGGTGCAGTGGTTAAAGCGTGAGTATAGAACCGAGGGTTCCCGCGTTCGATTCCCGGTGGGGTAGAACAAAAAAAATCTCGGTCTAGCAGGTCAAAGAAGGCTGATCACTACTACACACACATCTACTTGTCCATAAAGAAAATCGATCAGTGAAATAAAAGTATATCATTTGCCCAATACCCCACTAGGGGACACGGGACTTCACTGCTCACTACAATATTATACAAAGTAAAACAATATATTTTTTTTATTATTTTTTTTTAAGTTAGCTTACGATATAGATTCTTTTTTAAGTTTTCTGTATATCGTATCCTCATGTGAAATGTATTTAAAAATACTCACATACATTCCAACATTTATATTTATTCCATCTTTCATCATTCTTCATCAGTATCTAATATTAAACGCTCTTCCCGGCTTCGCCCGGATATCAAGATTCCTGTTTTATACCAAGGGAGTATTTAATTGGGATATGAAATTGAGAATTAATTGTTACTAAAAAATGAGTCTGTGTCACTTGAAATTAAATAAAAAAAAAATTATGAATTATATTATAAAAAGTATCCTATTACCCATGTTAGCTCATACCCTGTCTGTATACCTCAATTTCATCAAAATCCGTTCAGTAGTTTCAGCGTGATTGACGGACAAACAAGCAAATGAATTCACATTTATAATTATATAAATCTTAGTATATAGTAAACAGAACGAATACCATCGTATTTATTCCCATCTATACCTGTTCCAGAAACTATTTAACTTCTAATTTCCCTAAAACATAGCGAACATTTTCGGTCGCGTGCCCACAACCCAATCACAACCCTGTCATCCCTAAGTTAAATGGAATGCCCCGAACTTACTGAAGGGATAAGAAAAAAATCCCGCCGAATCCTCGAAGAAATGTCCTCAGCTATTAGGTAATGTATGTATTGTACGAATCTTTTAGTTAAGCCTGGTAATGAAATTGACTATAGATGCTATGTGACAAAATTATTTGATTTGACAACAGATTTTCCTTGGGCTTTTATTCTTTATGAATAATTGAATTCCTGCGTTCGCTCTGTGCTGTGTAAATTAATAAATGCCACATAACCGCAGCCATTAAGGAAAACCATAAAATGTCGCAGTTGAGATAGCATGCATTGAGATAGCATTTATGACTAATGAACATTTTACTTTATTACCACTCAATGTTTATTTCTAAAAAGTAAGTTCTTAAAAGTGAAAACAATAAGACACAAGCATAAAGTACTAGACGCTTTTCCCGGATCCGCCCGGATATCAAGATTCCTGATTTATCCCAAGGGAGCATTTAATCAGGATACAAAGTATCCTACCACCCAAGTCAACTCATACACTGTCTATACATCAAATTTCATAAAAATCCGTTCAGTAGTTTCAGCGTTATTGAAGGTTCATTCAAACAAACAAACTTTCAAACAAACAAACTTTCACATATTGTGATGTATATATAATATATATTAATATCAGAAATCCATTTTATATTACCGCAAATTAAATATACACGTGTACTGCCAATATTCAGTAGATATGTCTATATAGGCAAGTAGTAAGTACACTTGAAAGTTTAACTTCAGATACCATTTGCACCCTCCCGGGTTTAGTCTATTGGATTACTTTCACTCGACATAGAATAGTTTTAAATACAGCTCTCTTGACCTATATGAAAGTTCCTCCACAGCCCTTGGAATTATATAACGTATGAACCGGTTATAGTTGTTATGTCAATTCATGTCTTAGGATGAAAACCACGTAACGTTTTAAATTAAACAATTTAAGCGGATCTTATCTAGATAAGTCTAAATAGATATTACCAACTTAACTGTTATATCTATCTATAAAATTCAAGTTATAATATCGCTAGCATAGAATTAACCTAGCATAGAGTAAACTAGAGATTCATTAAAATGTTAGGCTTGGTCTAAAATCTTTCCTCATTTGTAGTAAATAGTGTATAAAATATGCAATGCATAACCATATTTCTCACGGAGATCATAAGAAACATAATTCCCTGGCAGAAATATTTCGACCGCACTACAGTGCAGCGTGTAAATAAACGAATCGGCGAGAACTCGCAATTACGCGTACGTTTCAGGCCGTTGCATTGCGTGCAGCCAATTTCGCGTATAAACAAGCTAATCAAGCTTACACAGCTCCAGATGGTTCGGTAAATGGCGTATTTTCTTTTTTAATCAATCAGCTAGCTCCATTTTTCTGAACGATGTCTGGAATCATTAAGTTTCCTGAAATTAAGATTGCGTAATAATGTTTTTAGGTAATCGTTAAATACAAAAAATACACTTATATATCTATATTAAAACATGCAAAGTACAACTGCCTCTAATAGGTGATTGATTATTTGGCATATGGACTAAAAATATAATTAAATTATTTAAAATTTGGCAAACCCGTCCATTCGTTAATGATAATGATACTTTTAAGGTAATGTAATATTGTTTTATATTCAAACCACATCCATCACTAACTATGTTTCATACACACAATGTAAAAAACGATTATGATTCTAGAAACTTCGCTTATAAATAAATATAGGCCCCTTATCTTCTAGATGCAAAAGCGCTAGTTTGTCTTGTTGACTATCAGTAACACGCTATCACGCAATCCTTTGAACTGCTTTCAACGTACAAGGTGTCTAGTGGATCTTAAAGATAATAAGACTTTTCATTTCTTTATCTGGTGGACTTCGTACTTAGTCGTGTAATTCTGTTACAGTTCATGCCTGGTAATATTTTGTATAATATTTTCTATCAGCTTTAAAATTAGGCATGTTATTAACTTCTAACATATTATATTGTTTTAGATGTTTTTTTTTTCTTTTTACAATCGATTTGTTTAAGCAATTAAAGAGTAAAAAACAAAAGCGGTAACCTGACGCAGTGTTATGACGCCTAATTGTGTTGTCAGGTTAGCGCTGTGATGCGTATTCAGGCTCTTTCTCTCGTAAGTAAGATTATTCGTTTATGTAGATCCTTTACAAGAACAACTGTGCTGCAATTAAAGAACGTAGCTTTTGATGTAGAAAACTGTTTTATCATCCATCTAAGTAGTAAACACACTAATTCCTTTATTAACTTTGATTTTGACATTGATTTTATGTGTGGGAGTCGAGCACGTATCTACGCAAATTAAGCCAGCTCGCACCGGGGGACGTACCACACCCCTATAGAATATAGGCGTGAAATAGTTGCATAGTACTCTTTTTTGCTTGAGTGTGGGCCCTTATCCTTTTTTCATCCTTACTAATACATTCCCTTATTTTCAATCGTCGCCTTACCTTATCGTTTACTCCTTAAAAGCGGGCAACACATATGCAGCGACCCTACCTCTGCGAATGTTCATGAGAGGTGGAGATCGCTTACCATCAGTTGAATCGATTATAGTTATATAGTTGAAAAGATTTAACATCAATTTCTATTTCAGTACTATGTTCCTACTTCTAAGGTCAATGAACTGAATAAAGTAGTCATTACATAGCTCTGTGGTCGTAATTAACAGGACAGTAATCCCTTACCTAATTAATTATATAATTATACCTTTCCACGATACAAACGTTGATAATGATATATGTAGTTCAATAATTATGCTCATAAGCGTTTGATACGTTGGATTCTATCGCAATATCTTGAAGGATCTCATTAATTGGCGGCGTTTTAGAAATCAACTCTTAAGCAAAATTGTAGTGTAAAATAAAATTCTCTTTTTATTTGGAGATAAAAGTTATATCATAGGATAAAAAAATTATGAAAATTTTAGTTCATCATCATTTTTATATGTGGAGATGTATTATTTTCGTCATTGTATTAATTAGTATGTAAAAAAATTGTTCATGGTTAAGAGAGGTAATAATGGAAAATTCAATGTTGAACGTAATAAAAGCGACTTGTCTTTTTGTAGGGAATGGGGCTGCGCGTTTCATATCTATTTATTTTCGATGGTCTCACTGGTGTATTAATCTTACATTTAATCTGATCTTAATTTAGTGAAAATTGTATCATAATCAAAACTTGACACTTATTCAATAACTCATGGCGATTATTTCAAATGTTTTTTCATTAATACAATATTATAAAAAGCACAGTTATATGATTATTTCACCCAAAATCTGTTACACTAGATATGTTCTTGATACAGTTTATCGAAGAAAAATTATAGCTTGTTCTTAATATGGATTGCGTCGAAAACACCGCTGTTGTGGGTCTGTCGATTCAGAAAACAATAAATAACATGAGCTCACGTCACCGAGATTTATTTACCTCCTCTCTAGTCGTGTCTGACTCTGCTTATTTCGTTTCTTGTGTTGTTATGTTCTTTTGATTACCGTTGAATTCATAAATCATATGTATTTTGATATTTATTATCCTACTATAAACGCGAAACTTTGTAAGGATATTTCTTACTCTTTCACGTAAAAACTACTTAATGTATTTTTTGGATTTAATGAAACTTTTCAATAATATACCTTATACATCAGAATAAGACATGAGCTATATAAATACTTGTTATTTCAGTGGATGCGACCGCGGATGAAACCGCGCGGAGCAGCTAATTGTATGTACAAATATCTTATTGTATGAGGCATTTAAATTTATATTTGATTAGTAAGTAATCCAAAAACTGATAAACCGGTTGATAGTTATGTAAATAGGGTACAGTATAGACTAAGAAGAATATTATCCAGCAGACCCACGCAACTACGTCTGTCAAAAGACATTCTGTAAGGTTTTTCATTTCTAATCCCATTGGTCGTGGCGTGATGTTATAAATAGTCTACAGAAATACTCAACAAATGGAACATCTCGCATAAAAATAACTTTTCAATTCGAATTAACATTTCTTGGGACTACCGCGTTCAACCAAACAAGCTTTTCTTTATAAATTACCACGCTTTTAAAACTCCAGTTTCGGTTATACTGTTATAATTTGTTACAATTTGAACTTTTAGTGGAATATAACCTAAGATTCTATAGTTGGCAACTTTTCTATTCTTTACATCATTCCCTTTAAATGTGATTAAATTAATATAAAATGGAAATAAATAAATTTTAACTCCATCGCACGCTGTCTCATCATTAAATTAAAATTTATTTCATTAAGAAATCCGATACATACAGAATCGAGATCTTGGTATAATACTTCAATATTCCCGCGTAATACGTGTGACCGTCAAACGAGTCGCGGAAGCTATAAATCCAGAGCCAATTTCATGGACACTTAAAAGCGATTATTGGATACCATCTGGTTACATGGCGGCTTGCCATTCCACTCAGATGAATTAAAAATTCAATTGATAAGTTCAAAACTGTAAGCATCGTCTCTACAGTTTAATATTTCAACAAATTTATGCAGACAATTCGATAAAAATATTGTAAGCACTTTTTCGTGTCCTTCATTATTTAAATATGCATTGTATTGGGACGGACGAAGTCGTCTCCTTAGTCTAGCACAGTTTTATATTATATCTGCCTATGTATAAGCAGATCCAACCATAAAAGTGAAGTACCATGTTTGCTAGTGAGGTATGGGGCAGATGATATACATCTATTCGACTAATCGATTTTCTTTATGGATAAGCATGTGGTAGTAAGTATTTTTAAGAAATAAACGATTATTGTAAGTTGGTACCAAAGTGATCATCATTCCTTATACCCAACTAATAAAATAAGTCTCTCTATATTAAAGTTAAAAGAACAAACAGAAGAAGTGGAGAATCTGAGAAAGACTCCAATATCTAGTTGTTAATAAACTGGATAAATTGTAATACAGCTAATAACAGGCTTAACCCTCCATCTCCTATAGGAAATTCGGGACGCCCAACGTCGCCCACTCCATTTAATATCCAATAGCGCAGCGAATAAAAATTTATAATGCCTGACACTACTTACTCAAAAACGATAAGAAGACGTTTAACTTCGTACACCGGCGTTAACCGACGGTAAAAGGTTGATTAATGCGTTTCACATTTGCCGCCGACGGCGTAGACACCTCAGCAAAAAGAGAACCTGTAATGGATAGTCTGTTCCCTCGACCTTCGACTTACGTTTCTAGAATATTCCACAAAATAGAACTTAGCACTCAAATCCGGAAAGTCGATATTATATAACGCATTTTAAAGGAATAGGTAAGATGTTTATTTTCACACAACAGAAGTTTTATATAATATATTTTTTAAAAAAATGAAAAAGGTACTCAAATGGACTACATTTTTTCCTTGGGTTTTCAATCGATTGACTTGATTATTTTAGTGTTAGATAGGGAATTGTTATAATTGGTTCCATTTTAGAATTTAGAACTGCTACCTCCCTTACGTTTCGTTTCATATAGCTAAAGTCTAAACATTAGAACATGTTTTGCATTTAATTTTTGAGCGAAATATTGTTTGTACATGA
>NC_052117.1:6760841-6864867 GCF_012273895.1 Zerene cesonia
TTTTTTATTTACTTTTTTTCGTTTTGCATGAATCATATTTATATTTAATTATGTTGAGCTATTTATGTTTTCTATAAATTTCTTAAGCATTTTTTTTTTTTTAAATTCTGTACCATAAATAATATACAAACAACTTTAACACTAAACAGACAACCAACGTTGGTTAAAATTAAATATAAAAGTACCTCCGTTTAAAACCCATTATCGAAAGTCCGTATAAAACAAATTAGGATTACAAATCCAATTTGATATTTCGCTTCATCAGACAAATATCTGCGCCACGAGATTTATGCGTTATTGATATATAAATCATTTTAATGTTACATTGAGCGCAGTATTAGGTAAAAAGGACCGCATTCGTTGAAAGGGTTTGTATTAACGAGGTACGTGTGGCAATCTAAGTATTGTTTTATTTAGGTACACTTCTACCGCAAATGATTTGAACCTTAAATGGTTGGTGTAGAAACTATTTTCGATTGATTTTATCGGGCTTTAAGTTCAGGTTAATATTATCCTATCGGTATAAACCTAAAATATTAGTAGGATTATAAATCCTACCAATATTTTAAATAAAACTACTAGTGATTTAACAAACATTCATACATTCTTACAAAGATTCGCGTTCGGGTTTCTCGTTCGCTGGAGCACTTCTCTCACGCAAAAACCTTTTTTTGAGATCTGCATCCTAGCCTCAACACATACATTTTACCACGCGATTGAATCCGCAAGTTTTAAGCCAGTATGTTATAAAATTTTTTACTAACTATTTATACGATATTAAATTTATATAATTTTACGATTATTAACTGCTATATAATTTAACGATATGTTTTACCCCAGTCCCATACTTGCAGATAAGGTATCAGCGAACAATTAATCAAAGGATCCTTGGGATTGGAGCTGTCAGTACAGCCACAAACACTCAAACCTAATGGGACCCGCAAAATGGTCAAATAGGGCTCTTTCCTTCGGCCTATCCGTCCTAAACTCCATCATTAGAATTAACCACACGATGCAGATTCGGAAGGTGAAGGTCGGTAAAACGGCTCATTTGAAACTTTATTACCTACCTCTCATTCAATAATGGGTTCATTGAAATCTAAGCTTAGGTATGTTAATTCAATACTTAATTTTTCAAAAACAAACCGTATTGCGATACTTTAAAGAACTTATAAATAGCTTATATTAAATCCATATTAATGTATTCAAATTTACATTTTGAACTCTATTAACGCCTTTTATTAATATGACGATTCACTGTGATAACAAGAGGTAGTTATATAAATAATATAATGGATTTGATGATTTCCAAGAAATGAGTATTTCAAATCAAATGTTCCAACAAATTTGCGAATGCTTTTCTATAACGCCTTATAAAGCGTGTTTCTCATTAGCAAACCAACTTATTGCGAACAAATTAAACCGCATTACCTACTTGTTTTAAATTTCCTGTAACGGAAATTAATGCTTGACTGGCTCAACGTATTTATGTAGAATGATATGTTGTGATAAAACTCTTATTTATGTTAATGTTGCTTGGCAATAATTACTAAATCGATATGTTATGCTCAAAGACCGATAACGCTCATTCAAAACAAACTCAAACATTTATTTATTCAATTAGATTACTTATAGATGCACTTTTGAATCATAACATAGTTTTAACATTCACCACCGGTTCGGAAAACAGTTTCTACCGAGAAAACCCGGCAAGAAACTCTGTAGTTGCTCTTTCAAATACAATATCATTTTTTTTTTTATAATATGTTATTATAACATAACAATGATGCCAATGAACTGTCCTCCATTAAGCGAAAAAGTAGCTCACATTACGTTGTAGACTAAAAAAAAACTCGTCCCGTGTCCCCTAGTGGGGTATGGGGCAGATGATGTACATCTGTTTCACTGATCGATTTTCTCTAGGGACAAGTAGGTAATCAGCCTTATGTGTCCTGCCAGACCGAGACATTTTTTTTCTGCATCCCCACCGGGAATTGAACCCAGGACCCCTAGCAGGTTCTACGCTCACGCGTTAACCACTGTACCAAGGAGGCGGTCAAACGTTGTAGACTATGATAACAGTAAAAGATCCACGTCACTATATTTGTGTTATGGCTCTAATGAAAACATAAATGTTACATAAGTGCTAGAATCGACTATAGGGTGACTTACATACTCAAACAGAAACAGACTATACAAAATACAAAAACGCGTCATGGTCTTTGTTAGTTGCCACAATGCGTCGAGGTCGAATAGCATGTCAGCCACGAAACGAATTTCACAATGTGGTCTTCCCGTTATGGCCACAACGTGTCTGAATGAACATTTCATTGAAACCATAATATAGATGTAGCGACGTGGATCAAGTGATGTATCTACATAATGGAACAAAAGTTTATTTTGTATATAATAAGCGCTACCACCGCCCATGAACATTTGGAGAGGCATAAGGTCCATCGCAGACCTTACGCCTCTACAAATGGATTGCCGACTTTTTGGGAAGGGATTAAGAAAGGATTGGCGATAGGATTAAAGGAAAGGACGGGAAAGGGTAAGGAAAAGGACATGGGCCTCCGGCTCCCCCACTCACCGAATGAAACACAGCAGAATGCTATTTCACGCCGGTCTTCTGTGGGGGTGTGGTACTTCCCCGGTGCGAGCTGGCCCAATTCGTGCCGAAGCGTGCTCGACTACCACATACAAGAACTAAATAAACGAATCATAAAAGTTTATGGTTTTTTCAACAGCATTTGCTGTTTGCCATTTGGCAATAATGTATTAATGTATATCTGTTAACATAGTGAAGCTAACAAAATAGTCGAATTCAATCGAATACAATTTATAATTGAACGTATTGAGTGCAATTGAATACAATGTTGGAAAATTTTCCACTTCCAAATGCGGTCTTATTTAGTCTTATACGGTCTTTGTAAATATAAATTTACAAGGAACAATTGAAGGAAAGTTCTTAATTTCTTACCTCGCTACGGAAACACCCACGTTAAAACGTGGCACATTGTTAAAATCTAGTGAAATGTATCTGAAACTCGATAATAATGAGACGTATTGTTTTAACATTATGATTCACAGTTTCTTATTTCTAGATAACAAATTAGTTGATTCTAAAATTAGCAGATAAATGCTTGGATATTTCTCTAACTAATTTGGGAATTTACTTTATTCAAAAGCCGAGTAAGTATTTCAATAATGGCTTATCTTGTATGTGTATAATTTCTTATTTATAATTAAGAAATAACAAATTAACTCCTGCTTTCAGTAAAACAAACAAGTTGTTAATTTATTGTTAATCGTCAAATACCTTCTCGTCTTGTGAAAAAGGTATTTTAAAAAAATTAAATTTTTTTTCACGAGTGGGAAAATCTTGCATATATACCCACGGCCCCAGGGTCTAGGAAAAAACCCCACTGTTTTTTGTCAAGCCGATATAGTGAGGGGACCACGGGAGCTGGTTAGTATTCGTCCACGACCCCCATTCAATATTTATAGATTAAATAAATGACAGAACGTAATTTTATTCACATTACGACATCGTCGCAAGTTAACAATAGCAGTTTGTAACATAAACAATTATGTTTGTAAGCTGAGAGAAATTCCATTTTAACATACCTAATGTACATTTAACGCAACTTAGCATAATAAATTTCTAATTAATCCGCAGTGCAGTGAAATATAGCTAAAAATATGCTACAAACGCGTACACTCATACTTAGTCGCATAGCACCATCCATTTCCACTAAGCGCAGATTAATAGGAACAAATAAATACCGCAAATGTATTTCGATATATTCTTGTAATAAATCAAAAGCATCATTAATTGTGCTCGAACGAAATAATATTCTTTACGAGTGAAAAGTGCGTATAAATTGTCCAGACGTTGATTAATTGTATCGTAGTCATTTGCGGTGCGTCATGCGTTATGTGAATGATCAATTAATGCTTAGCCGTAAATAGGTAATGAGTTTCTGTAGTTGATTTGCGGATGTCAATTCGCATTTGTTTGCGGGAATTGCGTTCACGTTCACGATCATTATTGTGATGACAATTACGTAATCGAGTGTTCAAAAGCAGAATGCAATTTTATGGCAACAGTGGCTATATGAATTTGAATTCTACACTATACCTACGCATACGCATGGCTTTCTTTTAAATGCAAAAATAATCAGAGTGTTTTTTTAATGTCAGATTGTTATTATTTCCGTCGGAGTTACAAGCAACAATTATTTAAATACCTTCCACCCAATTTTTGGTGGCAGCCATCTTTGACTTAAAAAATATTCTGTTTTGAGCTTGACTAGATAAATACTAGTAATATATAATAGTAAATAATACTACACTTTTATTTTATTGATTTACCATATTCGGATAACGTACATCCATGTATTAGTATGGTACAAATATACTCATGTTAGTACATAAATCTAAATCGTATCCATCACATCACACGCTGTATGTACCTCTACAAGATGGTTGGTATAATTATTGGGTATACTCTTTAAAAGAAAACAACTAAGCGCTTTGTTAGAAAAATATCTTATTCCTATTTCTCTTAATAATATTTTTTAATTAGAAAAAATAAATGAAAGGAATTAAAATGATATACGGCTACGGGATAATATAAGGCTACTATTATACTATGTATAGGTATAATATTCAATTATTAAACCTTACTAATGAACTCCGCATAACCATATTAGGTATCATCAATCTTAATGTTATCACATTTCTCCTTACATCAAACCATTTGAGAGTGAAAGAGACAAAATATCTATTAGAATTCAACACAGACTATGAATGCAATTATTTTTAATTTTTATGGTTTTTAAGGCCAAACCATAAAATTAAATCAGCGTACTAGTTATTAAAATTTCTACAAAGAAGTTAATAAGGCACGATATTAAATTATTATACGGGATAAAAACATTGTTAAAATCAGTAAAAAGTTTTCACGAAAAACAATATTAGAAGCTTAAACGGCAGATTAATTTGGTATAATCCAGATTAAAGATTTTACATTGTTAGCTTGCAGCTTTTCAGCAAAACAGCTTATCCAATAAATTAATATCTATTGGTTTTAATCCATATCTGAATTGAAGGCAAGTCTACACAGTACAGATATTGAATTCTGTGAATTTTTATGCCGTTGAATTTGATATAAACCTTAAAGAGATTGTTTAGATTACTGTACTGACAACTATTGATATAAATCATGGTTAATTTTATTATCACACATGGTTTTTTTTTAAATATGATATTTATAATTCGTTACGGTTGAGTGCTAATCTAAAGCCGCATTTGGGTCATTTTAATTATTATATTGAACATAACGAAAATTATACATTTTTATGCATTTGTTTACAAAATTATTAAACTGGACTACTTTAAAACTGTGCGTATACGTATACATATAGATAGAGTTACAAATAGAAACCAGTTAAAAATTATGTGGTATTTCAAAAATCACATAAATATGAATGAATTGCATTTTAATTAGTTTTTACCAACAATATCAATAATACTAACGCAATGCCGAGTACCTAAAAAAAAGATTATATATATGTTCTATAAAGATGTTCTAGAACATTCTAGAAATTAAAAGCGGTAATCTCGTACTCATACGTATTTCGCAACGGCAAATAGTTTTTATGCCAGTATTTGTCTCAGTTGTGCAGATCGATTCACAATGATCATGACCAGGAATAATAAAGTGGCGCATTATGGAAATGGGAAGGATTTTAATACGTCTAATTAACACAAATAGATTTTTGCATTATATTTGAAACTTGTCTACGTAAATTGAAAATTTGACGATATCCATTTTATTACGTAATACGATACTATATTTATATGCAATTTCGAAACAATATAAATATAGAAATTGGAGGCGATATATTTGCTTAATTCGTTGGAGTTATTTAAATCTCGGAATAGAAACAAAATATTATATTCAATTCAATTAATTTTAATATGTTAATCTTAAATACATACACAATGCTACATCACGTTACACCATATTATATTATGAGACATTTTTAAACTTGAATTTTTCATGTTTCATAATTTTATTACTTCAATTCATGGCAAAAATATTGTATTAATATATATACTACCAAATAATTTTGATGAACTTCATGATTTGGGGTTTGTAAGAACCATAATAAAAATGGGCAATAAGTTATGAGATTGGATACAATGATTCGCACTTTCCGCGATATTCGGCTAGGGAATAAATCGAGAGCGCGGAACTTTCTCAAATCTATTATTAAAGTCTACAAAAATACCACTATTTACAAATAACCCTTAGATAACTAATATGTTTGTAGCAAAGAGTTTCCGTGACAACAAAAATAAGGCTTATAAAAATATAATAAACAATATCAACAACGATGAAAGCAAACATTTCAATTAGTGTTAATCGTTATTTGTCACTATTACATATGCAAAAGTAGGAACTGAAATTTTACAGACCAAACATATTATATTTCTTTTAGAGCTATTTCAATTTTTTGAGCATAGGTTGTTTACCTATAATATCGAGTCATATAAATAAAAATAAGTATGAATACATACTTATTTTGATTATATTTCAGAGACGTAAGGTCTGCAAACGACTTCACGCCTCTCCAAATGTTCATGGGCGGTGGTAGCGCTTACCATCAGGCGACCCGCCAGCTCCATTATCGACGGTGACATAAAAAAAATGTCGTAACATTCAGTTTTATCAAGAAGAAACAATGTTATAGACTTCAACTTGTTTATTTTTTATCCAGTTCGATATTATTAACAACTCTTAATTAAAAACGAGACGAGGTTAAGTCATTATAATTCCTCCAATCCAAGATAAATCCCTCAAAAACATTTTTTTTCCAGTAGTTGATGTTTTATTCCCTTAACCATTAAAACTGTTAGAGAGTCTATAACGTATAATGATTGCCGCGTACGCAATTAGCTGATCTGTCCTGCTAATCAATATGGTTACCAATGCCAGAATGTGGTCAGAGGTAAGAGGATTATCTAATTAATTCGAAGCAGACGCGGTTATTAACATGTTATGTCGAATTCTAGCAGAGCAGAGCTGTGCGCGTATTTAGTCATCCATTGTTCATGTACAAAAGAAAAATATCAAGAATAGGCTCGCCGAATGAAAAATGCCTCGATACAAACTTTGCGAAACTCATAAGTTCCAATTTTATTGTAACAATAATGTTAACATAATTTATTGACGTTTATTTTCCAATTTCTTTTGGAGCAACATTTTCTTTGGATGAGGGAAGTTAAAAGTAATTACTTAGCTTCGCTACACATTTAATATCTCGATTTTTACCAACAAAACAGGGAAATAGCGGCAAAATGGGGCTGTGCTGGTGCGAATTTTATGTAGCTCGGAAAAGATTGAAAGCAGTTAATTCATTTTAATACTATAGAGGTTTTATTTTATGAGTTGTTTCCAGAAGTTAATTAAGTGGAAAGTGGAGAACGAAAGTTTTATTTGTAATTTATTCATAAAAATGTATTAAATATTGTATTAACGTTACGCAAATTCACAGAACATCGGACGTTGGTACCTTTATAATGTATTGTGTCTTCCACGAATAACTTATTCGTTGAGGAATATTCTTGAACGATCTTCTAATCCCATCCGGCTTTACAAATCCTATTTGAAGTCCTCAATAAATGTAGTATATAACACTATGCGTACTGACAAAGGACAATTGTATTCATTTGACTATTATATTTCTTACGATACTGATGTTAAATAACCAACAAGAAAGACTCCGTATAACCAGTACTATGTTATCTGTGGTATAACAAATTTGTATATTAGACAGAGAACAGAAAAGACACAGAACTAATATATATATATATATATATATATATATATATATATATATATATATATATATATATATATATATATATATATATATATATATATATATATATATATATATATATATATATATATATATATATATATATATATATATATATATATATATATATATATATATATATATATATATATTAATTATAGCAATAAGTCTATAAGTCATAAAGGGAAAGTTCTGTTTATTATCCTTTCATTAAAAATATTTCCAATCAAAATATGATTCACGTTTTCGCTTAAAACGGAAGGTTGGGTGAAGCATTGTAAAATGTTTGGTTTTATAAAAACTGCACTCTTTATTCCTTTTTAATAGCGTTCGAGAAATTGAATTTTAATGCCCGTAATTTTATGTCCATAAAACAATCCTGTACGGATTCTTTGTGCGGAGTTTTCTGCATGTTGGTTTATTATAAGTGAATTAATGCGTAGCGCTATCAATAAGCTATTAAAACTTTACACCTTCTATTACTAACAACTTAATTAGATCTAATGTTTAAAATATCCCAAATTTATCCAATAACATAAAAATCATTTCAAGACGTCTTTAAGTCGCTCAGAAGATTTTTATAGTTTTCTCTTCACCCACGCGTTCGTTCGCCCATTCAAGGGAAATTCCGGTGGGGATGAGATGTTTCGCCGCGGTCAAAAGTATGTCTCACTTTCACCTCCTACATGTTACCACAAATTAAAATCATATCACAAATTCGCTCCATTGCAACGTGAAAGAAAGACATACAAACAAACCAACACACTTTCGCAGTAAGGATGGTACAGAATAATATATTTCACCTAATTGCCTCATTTAGAGGTAGGTACTCGTGATGGAAAAATAACAAACCCCGTCCAATACTCACCGTTATTGTTAATTTCCGAACGTTGATATGAAATGTAGTAAAACAATATGTAATTAAGTTAAACTAAATATTGAAAAATTGAAATACCTCCTAGTACCTGTTTGCACAACGGTTATATGAGCGAGCTAGAAATATAATATCAATTTCAATATTGCGTTGATTTATATTAGACAACTATCGTTGTATTTACTCTACCATTCATTAGTTAACCAGCTGTTTGGATTAGTTTTTGTTACTATAAATATCGTTTAGCCGGGAATAGTGATCACACTAATATTATAAATGTGGAAGTTTGTTTCTTTGGATGTTTGTCCGATAATCACGCTGAAACTGCTAAAAGGATTTTGATGAAATTTGGTATACATACAGAGTATGATCTGACTTGGGTGATAGAATACTTCTTATCCCGATTAAATCCTCCCTTGGGATAAAACAGGAATCTTGATATCCGCGCGGAGCCGGGACGAGTATTTAGTGTTGTATATATTTATATAAACATTGATGGTATTTATAGCTATGGTTGGACGAGTGACTTATTTGTTGGTATGCCAATGACTTTAATGAAATACACATGGGGATATTTTTTATAACAACTAGTCTCATACAAAAATACCAAGCATTCTAAAAAAAGTATGTATGTGTATACACACAGGCGTAGATAAAGTATCGACCACGGCGTCCTGGTTTTAATGGATATCGTCGTTTTGAAGTTGTTTGGAAGTTCTATTCTATATGAGATCATTAAGATAAATTTGCTATACACCAAAGTTAACACATGAAAAATCTTGAATACTTCTAAATAAAGAAATCCAAATTTAACTCAAACCACATACACAGAACTAAACATGTAGCAATACTTTACATAATCATTTAAAATGTCCAAATAGACATGAATATTTAATGCGGACCTTTGGTTTGCTCATCCTGCATTCCTTTCTGTCTGGTATTTCATTACGCATTCCCGGGTCCGTTCCCCCACCAGCTTAGATAGAGCATAATTGAATGAGCTTATCACTTTGAAACTGAATTAGTTTTAAAATGTGTAGAGAAATTCATTTTTGGTCGTGTGTTGAACATGCTTTGGAGATTTCGGATTGTTAAGCGAATCGGGGAATTACCGTATTTTTTTTTATGTCATAGTCGGCAATGGTGCTGGTGGGTCGCCGGTGGTAAGCGCTACCACCGCCCATGAACATTTGGAGAGGTGTAAGGTCGATTACAGACCTTATGCCTCTTCAAATGGATTGCCGACTGCAAATTGGAAAGGGATTAGGAAAGAATTAAAGAGAGGAATGAAGGAAAGGACTGGGAAGGGTAAGGAAGAGGATATGGGCCTCCGGCTCCCCCACTCTCCGAACGAAACACACTGCTATTTCACGCCGGTCTTCTGTGGGGGTGTGGTACTTCCCCGGTGCGAGCTAGCCCTATTTGTGCCGAAACGTGCTCGACTACCACATACAATTATATACATATAATTTATATTAAGCGTTGATGATTTTTAAAGCCAACTTAACTAAATATACAAGAACGTTATATTATGTTCGTCCACGCATCCGTCTAAAATTCTTTATAATAGACTTGTCTTCTTTTCTAATTGAATTGAAAGCCGACGTTTCATCAAAATCTATCTTATATTTTAAAAGTAACATTTCAAAGCATGCTAATTTTGATTTATATAACTTCCGATATGCAACTATCAGTTCGAACTATATAATATGTTCACACAGCAAACAAATCCTTTTTGTGTTAGTTTCAAATTAATTACTCGCCACATTTAGTTGAAAACTTTGTAATAACATACAAGCAAAGAATACATTTATAATCAAAACACGAATAAATCAACCGCAAATAAGACAAACTCGAAATAATACGCTACAACCTGACCGCGATCGTGGTTTTCATTACAGTAATATGTTATACTCAAAACAAGCCTATAAATTAAAACTTATTATATATGGAAGAGAACGGTTCTTTCAGCCTTGTCCTGTGTAAAGAATTCTTTGGAAAACCTACTAAAATAAAGTATATGTAATTAGGTATCTATCTAATTATTAACTCTATGCACAAATAAAGTAATTTTAATTGTAAAGTAACGTAACGTAACGTAACATAATGGAAAAGAAAAAAATGTTTTGAAATCAAATAAAAAAAGTGTGTGCGATTTACACACGATATAAGTGAAACTTCAGTAAATCGACAAAAGAATGAATAAAATAGAATGTATATTTCTATCTCATTCTTTGCCGGCTTCATTTTACACATTTTTGTATTTGTGTCTCTTACCTGTCGTTTTTTCCGTTGCATCAAGTTTAAAATCACAACGATTCTAAAGAAGTTTCACTTCGACAAGTAACTGCAAAATATAATACAGTGATAATTTATATTATACAGTATTATATATTATACAATTTAATAATACAGTTATAATTTATATTATTTACTTGTAACATAGAATGGACGTAAAGTCTTTAAATTTATGTGAGAAAATAAGACAAATGACCAATCACTTTAGAAAAGTTTTACATATATTGCCGACCATAATTACGACCCGCGGGAGGATCTGCGAGAGAATTGGAGGGAAGTTTGGAATTCTGAATTGCTCATTCATCGGCCAAAATGGAATAACGTACTGTTCATGGGTTGTACACTACATTATCCAGTTAAAATGATATAACTTTCTAAGTTCAAAGATACTTCTCTTACTGTCTATATCATAGTAGTAAAACAAAATCTAATATTTTGCAACCATAACAGATCAATAGACCCAAAATTCTTGTCCATATATCGGATCAAAATCTCTTTCGAAACGAGAGTCATTAAGCTTCGCAACATTTTATATTTTTAACTCCATCGCAAAATTGTTAACCCAGCAAGGATCCAATAACAATAATCAGAACAAAAGAGAAAATTGAAATGCCTGCTTCGCTTTATTCAGGGCCAGAATTCATTTATCGGTAAAGGCTTTATGAACTCCTTTTGATTGTAACTAGAATGACGAATTTAAAATATATTGGAAGATCAGATTCTTTAATGGAACTAATGAAAACATTCAGGATGAAATTGGAACATACCAGCTTTGAGCCAACAGTAGAATTATTCGACAGTCGATGTAATTTTTTATTTTCATTTTTGCGTTATTGCTATGTGGTATATTTGTGTTCGTTTCGGATTGACATGTTGATTGTATCAGCGTATTCTCTTTGTAAAAATGGATGCTTTGTGAAAATTTATTTCCTTGGAACTATGACAATCCTGACCAATTAGTTGGTATTAACACGTGAGCTTAGAAATGAGATGTAATTAATTTGATTCTCGATGGGGACAAAAACTTATCTCGACGAGAATTGATCAATGTAAGTAGTGTATATTTGCAAATGTAATAATATGCCTTTTAGTCACTACTTCGCTTCAACTAGTAAAATTAAACTTTATAACATGTTATATCGTCTATCGCCACATTAGTGAAAAAAATTCAATTCGAACCTGAGATTGGCGTGTTCAAACAAACAAATTCTTAAATTTATATTATTAGTACACTATATAGATATGGTTTTTCATTTATTAATTTTAATTAATGTCTGTAGGGAGACAATTTGAATGACAAAAGATCCACCAAGAACAAATAATAACGATAAATTCATTAAGGTAATGAAGGTACGATAAACATCCAGTAGAATCCACATTGAGTCCTACATTTATCCGTAAGCCTGTGAGGAATCTATGATAGAATGCCCTCCGTTCGGAATGACTAATGAAATTCCCGCAAACGGTGCCGTTCTGTTAATGTTCTGCGCTAAGCTGAGATCACATTAGCGTTTTATCGTATTTTTAAGTACATTCATATATATTTTCATGTGTTTTCACCTATTGGCTATATATGCTACCGTACTTTGCTTTCTGAATAATCAGTCCGCCGCTTCGCCGTGGTTCATCATTACATATTCATTAAATATATAAGCTCAATGTTCTGGTACCCATCCAGCGATGAAATAATTTTGATTTTGGGACTATCGCGTTCAAATAATCAATGATAAACTTCACCGTTATACTATTAGTATAGAAAAGCTCTGTTTTTTATTCACTTGATCATCCGATTTTCTCATATACTATAAATAGACTTCTCCCAAATAATACGTCCCTTGTCTCAATGAAAAATACAACTATTGGTCACGAATTTACAAAGAACACACGGGAAGCATAATGCAATTAAATGATCATGACTTATTGTGAGATCTTTCGACTTCTGTTTGTAACGAGCTCTCTGCCCGCTTTGCCCGCTTAGTGAAATGTAATAACAGACACTGAAGTTTTTCCCGCATAATTCCTGCTTCCGAAAGTTTTCTGGAGCAAAACTATCCTGTGTACTTTCTCAGGTCACAAACTATTTCTATACCAAATTTCATCCAAGTCGGTTAAGTGGTTTAGCCGCACACAAGACAGACAGTTCCTATCGCATTTATAATATGATTAGGGATATTTATAATATTATTAGATAGGTAGGATACAGCGCCATCAAGATAGAAAAAGCATAAGTTACTCAATATCAATTTAGATGTAATATTAAACTCAAAATGAATATATTCGTAATAACGTAGTTGAATTGAAGTCAATATTTTTATTAAGAAAGTAGACAAAAGTACGCCTGTATCAAAATCCAGTATCGTATACACACAGTCTTATTTTTCACTCCCACAGATATGCCGCCAGCGAGCAATAAATATTTCTTATTACAACTATTTTATTTCATCACAAAGGACCTTGTACCGAGCTTTTAAAATTAGTCATAGAAAATATTCGTATATAAGTTATTTTTGAAACATGTATATAATGGATTTCAATGGAGAAAATTATCATGACGTTGTATTATTAGGATTTAAGTCAAATCAAATTAATATAAGGTATTATGAAATAACCAACAAATAAAAATCAGTAAAGAGTGAGTTGAACATAAAGCAATTAACTAAGAGCAATTGCAAGAAAAATTGTCATCAATCAAATTTATGACGGCGCCAACCATTGCTTGGCCGGGATTTTTTATTATTGTTATAGCAGCAACAGAAATTTATCATATCTGAAAATTTCAACTGTCCATCTGTTATGGTTCATGAGCCTAATGATAGACGAACAAACAGGCAGTTGTTTTGTTTTAAATAAGCTAATACAACTAATTATTCATTGTGCAATTCAGACATATTACGCATAGTGCATTCCAAACTTCCAGTGAAAACTCCATTCGTATTTTTCGAATCTACACCGAGTAAACAAACCCGTCTTAGTTCGTAGTAACTTTGGTCAGAACATATTCACGTATTTAAATTGAAGCTGAATCGAGCAAGGCAGGAAAACACCGAACACGGTAATTACGGACTAACAAAAACTCGTTTTTACGATTTTGGTACTGTAATTGCGTTTTCATACAATGCAATGGTCAGGCTTATAGACATAATGTCATAAGCTATTTTAACAAAAAAAAAAAATCGATTTCAAGAAGGAAAAAATAGCGTTCTTTTTTTTTTTAGTGCCAAAAGACCTTTTTTACGGCGGGGCTGCTGCCCACATACCTATACATAATTTATAGATATGGTATTGACCTATATAGTTCTCGGCCAGGACCACAGATAACTATACTGTCAGAACAGTGCGATAATCTGTTACATACGTAAAAATAATTTATCTCCCGACCAACCTAAATTTCCACTTCTAAATTCTATAATTAAGACTAAAATGCAATAAATTAACTTCTGAAACTATTCTTTCCCGCTTTCACTCACCATATTAAAAGCTTATTAACATTAATATAATTCCTACACCCGTTATAACTGAAACGTGCTACAATTATTGTAATTTCTACGTCCAACTAATTCCGAGTCTAGTCTAATCTCGCTAACAACGTTAAGTGGATTAGTCCACGTTGCATCACTTTCTGTTTTATTTTAATATGCAATTTGCACGAAACCCTTTGTGTATGAATTATGTTTTAAACTAATTTATGTTAGGTATTACATATATTTTTAGAATGTTATTTATCTCCAGATGCCCAATGCTTTTATATATGCAATGTGTAATTTAAATAAAAAAATATTAAAAAGCGGAACAGTTTGTTTGTTTGTTTTAACGCACTTATCTCAGGAACTACTGGTCGGATTTCAAAATTTCTTTCACTGTTAGCCCAAGGCTATAAGCTGTATTGCACACTATTAAAAGGACGATTGGTTTTTTATTCATATCACGCATAATAAAAAAAATATTATTACCGTCTCCCTAAACACAAACATGCAGCAGACCGTGCAAGGACATACTCGGACTAAAAAAGTGGTACCTTACAAAAGAGGTTCATCACAATGGCCCTCTAGACAGGCGTGCGTGAGTGCTGACTCCGGCCGGTAATTAAATCTCATGAAGCCCTGGGGTTTCAAGACGTCTGACTTTCATGTTTCATGTGTATTGTTTGGAAAAATGTTTTGTGTAGCATCGTTAGTAAGCAACAATTCTTTTGTACGGTTGGTTGAGTGAAATCATATTATACAAGACATAACAGGACTGCGTAGAATGGTGGATAAGGAATTTCGTATCTTTGTATATTTATATAATACATTTTTGTGAACACCGTGTAAAGAAAAATGTAAATTAGTTAATTACTATCCTTGGACTCCGTACTCCGTACTGGTTCCCATCCTCTTACTGAGTTTCCTCAGAACCATACCCTCTGGTCGTCAATTAACCATCTAATTTTTCATTTATTTTAAGGAATACGACGACCCTTTTTTTATATGAAACTAGCTTTTGCCCGCGACTCCGCACGCGTTAATTCGGAGGAGTGTAAAAAATGTTATCATACTTATAAACCTTTCTGTTGAATCATTATATCTATTAAAAAAACCTATCAAAATCCGTTGCGCAGTTTTAAAGATTTAAGCATACGTAGGGACATAGAGACAGAAAAAGCGACTTCGTTTTATACTATGTAGCGATAAGGAAATGCTTCACTTCGATCACCTTTAGTGATAGTCAAAGACCTGGTCTAAGATGGAGTCGCTGCCCTAGAACTCCGTTCACTTTACTCTCAAGTATCATACGAAGAAATGTTGAATTGTATACATCATTATTATTCATTATATCAAATGTAGACTAGAAGATTATAAAATATCGTCTTATTTTCGACTGATGATCGCTATTTTATATATAAAACTATCTTATAGATGGGCATGGTATTAAAACAAAAGGTAATTAAGCAGAATTGTAGTACGAAACATTTAAATGTCTCATTTTTCAGTTCATACAAATTGAAACAGTTTAACACCGCAAAAATAAAACTTTTACAATAAACGAAAAATACCTATTACCAAAAAAGTTCCGCAATCTGTTATTTTAAAAAAGAAATAAACATTCATTCCGTAAATATGTACGCGCTTTCAGTTCGGACTTAATATACCGACTCGTCGAATTTTATAAATTCTTACTGTACCTGAATTTATTTTAACAATGCCGAAGTTTGTTGCTATACATATTCTGACAGGACAAAACATCGGTCATTACTTCTGCGTTTTTGCAACGCTATTTTAGCAATCTGTAGTACCTACCTATAAATTGCGGTTTAAATAGAATGTTTTATTCAAAACTTCGCTTTGTGTTGAAGAATAAAAAGCTATTTATTTAAATCCGAACGAATGATCATAAAAATCTTTATACAATATAAATCCCTATTTTAAATTTGTTGAGATATAATTAAATGTCACTGTGGAAACAATCGTTTTTATGTATATAAACAAATGTATTTTTGCAAGCCATTTGGAGTGGTGAATAAAACTGTTAAAAGTTGATATGCGAAAAATTCATTAAATCGTAAAGCCATCTACTTGAAGTTGGTGCCAGGCAAGTCGAATGGTAGTTAATATCCCTCTTTACCCCATATCTCCTTACTACATAATATCACACTATGTACCTAGTAAGTTACTGCATACCTATCTACTACCTACTTGGCTTGATTAGCAACGACTTCAAATAGATGACTGGGTAGGGCTTATAGTAATAATATTAACTAATGTATTTTTCTCTTTTGAGTGGTTTGAAGTCGGTTAAATTTTTGTTAGAAAAAAATTATTCTGTAGTTATTTTAATACGAATTTAAATCCATTTATTCAATCAATTTCTAGTTAGTACTCTGAAGGCTTAGTCTATAAGGTAAATCCATTATACCAGCAAACTAAATTAAAATAATAACGAGACGTGTTAATCCACATTAACCGATCTCGACCACTAAAAGCGATTAGTCTGGTTATCAATAAACGAGGGACAAACAACTGCTGCTGAAGTTAGCTTTGATCTTGGTGAATATATTAACCACACTTTATTTTAAATCCTTCAAACCCGGCGTTCCCAAAAATTCGATCGTATTTTTGTGTTGTGTGTGTGTGTTTTGTTACTTGATAACACCGGCGGATATCGGCGATTTGTGATTGTAAGGAGATTTTTATGATTATCCCATTTTAAAATCTGAAGTAACCTCTCGTGAGAACGTTGGTAACCATTTTAACAGAAAAGATTAATTTTATGTCTTCTTGTTATCAAATGGAAATATGTTTGAAATTAATTAAAATATTAGCATACTAACGTGTGTAATCAATTCTAAACCAAATAATTTGTTTATCAAACGCATTTTCTGTGATGGAGATGAAGAAATTTATTGATTTCCTTCACTTTCCTGTATTCCGTTAGTAGAACGGAATTTAGGAAAGTCAAATAACTTCTTCTGGTTATTTTCTTTAACCGCACGTTCAAAAAACTATTTTCGACAGTTCATACACCGTGAAACTCTTTTCAAGATGCGAGAGGTCGTCCTTATCTCCTGCATCCTTTTGTGAGGGTTTATATATAGACATTATTACATTATATTCCGGTTCCTCTATCTATGCCCCATTCATCCCCCCATTTCTTAAGCAAATTTGTTGAGGATAACAGCAATTTGTTGGGAAAATAATCTGCATTCTGCATGAATAAATGAATTTCATTGTTTCAACGGGGCTTAGATAAAGAAAACGTATTTAAAAGACATTTGACCTCGAAGGCGCCTTTTTTAATCATCCTTAAAGAAACATATAGCATCTACTCTTATCGTTATGTCGTCGTTAAAATTAATTAATTTATAAAAAAGAAAAAGTCAATTCTTTAGGTTTACTATTGTACCAAGAATTCTATTTAAATAACGGATGAACTGATGCGGAGACTTCGTATTTGAGAACAGGCACAAGGGATAGTCGTACATTTTATACTTGACAGTAAATGGCTACAAAAAGGTTTTCAGGGCTGTTTACATGAGCTCACGATAAGATACGGAAACACGCTAATACATGCTCGCTTGGGGATTGATTCATACCATGCAACTAGTAAAGGTCAGTGATCATGTGTGGAACAATATGTGCTTTCTTGTAAATTTGCGTGAAGCAGTTTTTTATATTAGACTTCTGAAGAGGCAAGCATTTAGCTAGTTTTATGATAGCTATTTTTAAATTGTTTTTATGGCATCTAACGTACAAAAAATATTTTACCTCTGAAAGTTAACGACCTCACGACATCACTTATACTAATCAGTATTGTTGTTTGCTTAAGAGTCAATAAAAATTATTTGTTTACTTTTAGAGCACTTGTGACAGAAGTTTTTTAATATTTAATTTAAATATATTAGTAGCACAGTAGAAAGTAATCTATACTTCCAGTACATAATTTCCATCTACAGTATCACAGTTTCTATTTCATAAAGTAGAAAGGCGGTTATGTCATATTAATCAAATAAACACTAAAAATTCAGTACTCCAAGCCATACTATCCGAGACAGCGAAAATATAATAAACATGAATCTTTTAAGCCATGTCCGAATTTCCAACATCCGAAGTGAGCAGCTGTAAATCTCCGACACTTCGAATAGTGGGAAAAGCAATAAAAATCCGTGTAATCCAAACAAAGCTTTATGGAACTGGTCGCCGTTAGACACGTACACATTTGTGTCTTATAGCGCAGGAAAATTCTATACTACAAAATGTGGAAAATTGGCTAAGCTGTATGTGTGTTTTCTGGAACTTACCAAGCTGCTGATTAGCCATGACACCACCATACACATTTTTCTTTGTAACATTTGCCTGAGTAATCCGTGGAAATTGCTTACCATTTAAAAAGGATACCGCAAGATTTGACTACAGGAAAAAAGGAAAGGTAATGGAAATGAGGAGTGGGATACCTCACACTCTCACGCGTCATATAATATAGACATAGTATTCGCATGCTACTATTTCACACCAAATTTACATAGGGATGTAGTGACTTTCCCGGTGTGAGCTGGCCTAATTCGTGCCGAGGGGTGCTCGAATACCACAATACAAATATCATCGTAATAATACAAATTCAATGGAGAAATAGAAGATACGATTTCACATATCATAAATTGATAACAATCAAAACCCATTGCCGCGATAACATTCATAGGAGTGAATTTTATCGGCAATCGACTCTAAAAATAACAGAGAGAATAAAAGTTTTATTTGCTACGTTCATACAACTCTTAAGATGCGCGTTGTATCAGCATCGACCCCGACATAAACATGCAATAAATATTGGACACAGCTGCGCAGTCCGTCTATGAAACTAGGTTCACCCATACCTTATTAAAGAGGATCAAATGCAAAGAGTGATCTATCCCTTTTTCCTAAAGATTTCGTTTACGATGTTTTTACAAGTCATAACAGATGATGACTCGCCTTATTAGGGTAGAAAATTGAATTAAGGTCAGCTTCGTAATATATTTAAACGAATTCGGCCCGTATTTTATAGATTAGGGACGGTAAGTCGTGCAAAAAATACTTAACACTTTCCTGGAATATCTAAGGGACAGTTAATATTGAACAGATATTTAATTTTCTACATAATTAGCTCTAGATCTAATATAGGTCTGATTGTTAACATATATTGGGCTATTTAATTACATTTCAAAGGAAATATTTTTTATATTAATGGTAACAGTTGAAATACCCTTTTATAGGATATGATACCTCTTGTATATAACAATATTATTTAACATTTTCACACATAACCAACAAGGTAAAACGTAAAATTTGGTGTTGAATCTAGGTCTCAATAACTCAACAATAGAACTGTCTATCGGACTATAGCAGTTCGAGTGTATATTTCAAGCCGATTGGTAAAGCAGTGAAACCACAATACTGTTAAGCAAGTTATAAATACAAAACTTGCTAATTGTAGCGAAATTAAAACCAGTAAAAGGGAGAAAGGTTTGGTTATGTTATGATAAAATTGACAGTCGTAATCATGTATTATTTTAACAACAATTTACGATTTGCTTTATTTAACAAAAAAATAGGATTTAAGGATGGCTCATGAATTTTGGTAAATACTGAAATAAATGTGTTAAGTGAAATGATTCAGTTTTCCAAACTTAATCTTAGCTTAAACCATTTTAATTCCAAAGTTTATATATTTTTTTGTTATTAAAATCCTGGAACCTCCTATATTTAAAGTATCTACAAATGTAATTAAGAGAAAACTAATTAAAAAACTATTTGCATCTTTAAATTCTCTGGGAGGAAATCGTAAGATATTTAAATTCCTCCACCCGGCTTGAATTGTGGAAACTAAACTTTGAAAAGGTTTACTAAATTACGTTCAAACATTTTATATATATTACTGATATTATAATATATACCTTAGTAGCAATTAGAAATTTTCGAAGGCCTTTTGAAATACTTTTTTTTCTTCAGTCAAAGAAATGTAGATAACAAATCCCAAAACGTATTTTTTATGTTAGTGTGGATAAGCAATCACCATCGCCCATGAACATTTGCTGAGGTAGTGTGTGTGAAGTCTCATTGCCCCTAGTGGGGTAAGGGTCAGATGGTATACATCTGTTTCAGTGATCGTCTTTCTTTGTGGGCAAGTTCTGTGTCCTGCTAGACCGAGACCTCTTTTTTTTATTTGAATAGGAAGGACCTCAGCAAATGCGTTACTCACTTTTAAAGAATAAAGGAATAAATTAATGGACTGAGAAGGGTGAGGAAAAGGAAACAGCCTTCGGCTCCGCCTAACAGAACGAAACACAGTAGCATGTTACTATTTCACGCCGACCTGCTGTGGGGGTGTGGTACCATCCCCGGTGCGAGCTGGTCCAATTCCTGCCAAAGCGTGCTCGACTAACACATTGAAAAAACCACACATAACACTGGAAAATAATACAAGGACAAATATAGCAAAGATATTTTAAAAATATTAGATAGATAGATAGATAGATTAAAAGATCACATTAAGTACATGTCAATTACAAATTAAGAAAATTAAACAAATATTATTGACGTTATATTATGTAGCAAGATAGGTAACAAATTAAAACGACGATAGGGCTGTAGGACGTTAGGATAATATGTTTGTTATGAAATATGATTCTAGGTATTGTGTAATGTTCAACACAAAGCCTGGAGATATTGATCAAAGTGATACCCCTTGCTTTGAATCTATTCGCACATAATTCAATAACGCTGGAAGGAGGTTGCTGCTTGTTCGTGTATATACACCAGATATCTATTGTATAATTATTAATACATCTATCGTATTAATATACGATTTCTGCTATTTATACCAACACTGGCTGACCCAGCGAATGGATTACCTCACTCTTATCATTAATTGATGAAAAACATATGGTCGATTCTTAGACCTATCCGATACGCAGATAAAATTCTATAAAATCGGTCCAGACTTTTCGGAGGAGTTTGGTAACAAACACCGTGATACGTCAGTTATATGTATTAGATAATAAATATTCCATTTGAATGTAATCATCATTATTAATAAGGGCCTGGTTTAGTGAGACATTTAACATGGAATGGTTGTATTTTTACTTTTTTCAAGTATAGTATTATGCTGTTATCTATGCTTGTATTTAAACCGACGTTGCAAAAACTGTTTGATAGAGAATTTATGTCATTTGATACATTTAACGTTGACGTTTTTTTTTTGTAATAAACTTATTGTTAGAAAATACATGTGTGTAAAAACCCACACGGGTACTGTCAGCAATTTATATATCTATGTGCAATACATATAAGTCAAAGTTATATTGCTTATGCCGTATATATATTACGGACAACCAGCGAAAACAATATGTTCACGACACAATATGAGTAAAGAAACCCACATATTCTTGCGCTATCTTCTTATTATTATAATAACTGCACCAACTTTATCGTCAATTCAGTAGCAATTACAATTTGTATTGCCCTATTAAATTGCCCCAATATTACCGTACATTTCTTTCTAGTACCTAGTTCATTATACACAATAAAACAACTGCCTAAGCAAACATTAAAGGGCCCATTACCTAGAGAGCACGCACTTGATGACTTGACAATCCATCGCTCTATTATAGTTTGCTCATAAAAGGATCATAGGCACTCGAGTCGATGTGATGTCCTTAGGATCATCCTGAAAGTGGGTGGCTAAAATAAATCAACTAACAGCAAGGGGAAAAAGACAGTTATAATAAGGCCATTTTATTACGCTGTTATTTTAACTTCACTTGTATACATTATACTGTTTTATCGTTGATTTACGCATGCCATTATATAATGGTAATTGTTGGTAATAATCGATATATCACTTTGAAGGAAAGACACAGAAAAATAAACGTCTAAATATGAGACTCCTGGTGCGGGGTAAATTTTAAATTTCAACTAAGCGACTGCTAAGCGATAGTGCATTTTATCCTTTCAAGATAAAAGGTAGTTATAGGCTGGAAGCCTGTAAGGTCTTATTCAGACTTTTCATAATTTAATTACACACATCACTATGTAACAGAATATTTGTTGAGACCTATAGTAGGCTAAAATCTCTCTTAAAAATCGTGCCTTTTGTTAATTTATTTTTTTAAATATACCATTCAGCGATTGTCTTTTACTGATCACATATAGCTTTATCGATTCTCAACTCGACTATTCTCATTTACTCTTAGTGACTAGCCAGTGATTTGCTCCCAACGTCTTATCTCAGATAAGCAGCTATGAGGATTGATTGAAATTTTTTTGATTCAAATAGTATTATACAACAAATAGTTCAAATAATTTAGATTCAACTATACTCTTTAAGACGCAATTTTTATAATATTTATAAGCGTACAAGTAATTATTTAAAAAGACATTGGTTCTAAATTACACTACATTTCTTTAACTCTTGTTTAGCCAGTATTACGTTAATAATTAATTAAGGCAAATATAGACACTCAATCTACAGTCTATAAAGATTTGTCGTCTATAGAGAGTACTTGAACAGTATATCGTTTTTTAATTAATAAATCTGCGTATACCTATCCAATACCTACCAATTAAATGATTTTCCGTATAGAGCGTGCTCCCTATATTTCAGCAACTAATCTACGAGTTATCCAACATCCATCACGCGTTAGCTATAGGCTTTCACAATTGAATGGGCCCGATGGCCCGTTACGATAGCGCTTTGTAACCGATATCGCCGCGATCCGTGACATGCAAATGTTATGTAACACCCTGTACAGCTTTTTAAACAAATTATTGAATTGCATCCTTGCTTACCTTTTGAACGTGTGCCAAATAAGCTATTTGTAAGCGAATTGGGTCGAATAAAGATACATTTTAAAAGTATCAACGTTTTCACATTATAGAGTGTACCTTGTGGTATTGTTTTGTCAGTTAAATAACTTTCATTTGGAATATATATAGATGACACTTCATGACTTGTGTCAGCTTATTACGCCCTAGAATCTTAATAAAGGTAACCTCTCGCTGAACCGGGATGCATTCGTAGCAATTGTGCGTTGATGCACAGACCTTATTTGACATAACCTATCCTAACCTAACCCAACTACAACCACTGGTTTTCTCCGCATAACTTCTGTTGTCCTTTCTCGAATCCTTTTGCCAAATTTCAGCCAAACGGAGTTGTATATCATATACGCGATAAAAAAATAAATAAATAACTTGATATAGTCATAGACATAGAGTGTATGAGTAAATATCTAACTCAATATTATTGTTGCTAAAAATTTGTTAATTTTTACTCCAATTTTAATTTAACGTGTATGTTTACACAAGATAACACAAAATGAAAACGCTAATGACGTGTTATAAATTAACATCCTCATAATTTTGTACATTTTCATTAAATAAAAGGATGTACGAGTAAAAGCGTTTCTAGAACATTCCGCATGAAACATATAATATGAATATCTCCTTATACCAAAAATACGTATATTTCGGGCGTTCAAATAAATAAACTCTTCAGCTATATTTATGTATTGATTATTCAATTACATGGAAGCGGAATAGGAATATCATATCCTGATAATTACAATAATACTAAAAAGTGTGCACATACATTATTCGAATAATGGGGTCATATGTTATGTTCTTTAAGTTGTTTAAACTAATTAGTTTAATTTTGTGTATGATTGTGATTAAGTACATAGTTTATATAGCAAGTTGTAATATAGGTAATTATGTTACTACTTATAATTATTTTTTACAAAGAGCCAAAGCGCCTTCAAATTATAAAAACTAGACCAAATTTAAATGGGACCACATGAGGGAAACCTGCTTTCAAATAAAAAAAGAATCTTAAAAATCAGTTTATACAGTATAATGTTATGAGATAACAAATTGACATTCCCCTTTTTAAAAGTCGGTTGATAATGTACTTTATCACAGCTTCAAAGAAACTTATTCAATTTGTTTAGACTTTTATTTAAATTTGAATGATTTGATTTTGATGTTCCCCTATATAGAGCTAGAGTTGGTGATTATAATTTTTTTATTCTTTATAGTACATAATTAGAAAAACACAAAACCTAAAACTAGTGCACAAATGACGGCCTTAAGGCTAAAACCATCTCTACAACGCTTTGAGCAAAAGACAAAAGTCATCAAAACAACGAGAGGCAGTGTTTTACAAAATTAGTGGAAAAATAAATAAATAACTCAATGAAATAAAATAATCAATAAAAACGTAAAAATATGAGTGCACTTTATAGCATTTATTCAAATTAGTGGACAACACACAAATCCATGCATTACATATAGATGATTAATTCGTTAAAACTAAAAATAATAATCAAATCTAAATTAAATCGAAGTTATTATTTGATGGCGACATATCGATAAGGGGATCATCAAAGCCAATGGATACAAATGAACTTGGAACATCAAATCTATGAATAATGAATCCCTCAGCGATGTTGACCTATACTCCAATATTAATAATCTCTTCTATATATATTTATACATATAACAATCAGTTGAGTAAGCCTTGAATTATTGTATAAACGGGACAAATCTTTCAAGTTTCATTACAAATAAGAAGATATGCTTTTTTCTTTTACACAAATCTCTTAAGGTGTCAAAATATTTTTTCATAAAGGCATGTTTGTGTATGCAACCGGAACAGTACAACTTTTTAAACACATAACCTACTATTATCTTAAACATTTCTTTTAAACGTAAACCTTCACGTTAATCCCTATTATATAAATGTTATTGATTATAAGGACATTGTATAAATCAACAGCCATCAGGTGATTAGAAAACAGCACTTCAATTTAAACGTACATAAAAATATATACAGAAAAAAAATCAATCATACGTATTGTTGTTATCAATCACAAATAGATAAAATCTAATCAATCACACCTCATTAAACCAACGTCTCGTGACCTCCGTGCTTTCATCATAAAATCGGTAATTGCTATTTTAGCTCGAAATTATAAACGTCACATACAAAATGGCCGATAGACTAAAATATTCCCAATAAACAATGATCTAGTGGTTACATCTAAATTTCAATTGGCTTGGCAAACAGCGGTATCAGCCGGTAATCGTATGCTAATGGAATACGATAGCCGGCCGAATCATACAAGCTTAATGTGATGCTTGGACATTCATCCAAAATGCATGCCCTATACATACATGGTTGTATAACGTGCATGACGTAATCGTAGGAAAGTCCAAGAGTTCAGTTCTTCGCTGCAATGTTTCACGTAATATCGTAATAAAATAAAATTTGAACTGATACTAAGATCATGCTTCTCATTATAATGTAATACATGTAGCTTTATGACAGTTTATGTTTAGGATAGAAAAAAATAGAAATATTTTAATACACTTCATAAAAAATAACATATCTTTTAAAATTAAAGGCTTTTTAACGGATTTTAAACGGGATTTATTCGTTATATTATTATCCTGAGCTTTATATATTTATAATTGTAATTAATTTAACCTATAGGTACATAGCCAAACCTACATCAGTAAGTAAAATTTTCCTGCAAAACAGGTACAATTTTACAAAAGTAAAAGTTACAGAAGAAAGCCGGAACAAAAACAAATATTTCAACAATATTGTACAAACAATATTTGAGTAGTAACAATACGGGAAATTTTGTTTATATAGTCGACGCGTAAGTTAGATATATGGTCACATTCTATTTGTAATTATGACAGGCTTTAATTAATTCACACACAATATACACTTACTTGTATGTAGTCAAGTCACTAGGGGAATAATTATTATGTTTAGTTCTAATCAGCAGGCATAACGTCGTCTAGTATTCTCGGGTTTCTAATAGCCATATGGAATCGCATTCTAGTATAATAAAAGTAAATATTATAATCTATATAAAACATTTTGTCTTTAATGCTATTAATTTAAAGTGAGAACTTTCAAATAAATTTTACATGAAAATTATAGAAGTTTCGTCAGAAGCCCTTTTTAGGGTGCGAACCCATAAAATAGAACGAGATTAAGACTTCACTGTCCGTGTCTGTCCCTCTGTCTCATGAACTATGATTGAAAAAAAAAATCAGAAATGATGTACCTAATTCTGTAAAATAAAAAATAAAATCTAGGTCAAGCAACCGTTGGCATGATCACAAATTGGATGGGTGACCCATATTAAATTATACCTCATAGTTGTTTTCATATTATAAATTGAAATAATTATTATCTGGTTATGTAGTTAAATTAATTCGTGAAGTAAATCTTATGAACGAAACTCGCACGAAAATTACACAAACCGAGGTGCATGAAAAATACGTTATCGTTTAAAATATATTATACACACTATTATGCATTTAATACACACACGTGCACACACATATGGACATATAACGCATAATAATATTTTTTTGGTTATGGTGTTGGAAAGACAACACAAAAACTTTAGTTATACCTTTTATTTTATCATCAAATTTTCCTTGTTGACATCAACTTATAATAACTATATTAATTCATTAAATTGTTAAAAACACGCGCTACATTCCGTTACCAACATATATAATAAATTTATAATTTTTCATCCTGTAAATTTAAGCGTATCGTAATTAACGAAAGCAGGTTAAGAACTTCAAAGGAAACCGTAAAAATTTATTAAAAACTCTTCATTATTTGATACTTGTATTGAAAACAAAATAGAGAAATTATATCATTGTGTTTATTACTAATGAATGGCTATATACATAATGTTTTGTTTATATTTAATAACGACCAGCATTTTTGACCAATACCATAATTAAAAAAACCATAAACGCCAGTGTAAAGTGGGATTCCATCGAGGAGCAACTAACGAGCCACTTAGGAAGATTTATTGAGATGGCTAGGCCTCACAAAAAACTTCTCACCAGGGCCGAATTAATAAAAATTATAATAACGATGGAACATTTTCTATAAAACGATGATTTTAAAGTCTCATTGTTTTAATTGCATGAACAAAGCAGGACATAACGATTAATTGATAATTGAAGCTTTTTTTACAGCCTCTATATCTTGAGTAAAGGGCATACAATTAACAACGCGAATTATTTCTCCCTATTTAGTTTTAACATATGATAGGCCTTGAGCCCAATATTCAAGAGACGAGGCTTCTATGTGAAGCATTTTGAATAGTCAGTAGCATCCATAACAACCTCATTAATGTACTGGTATCGATACTTGAGTTAAATATCCGGTGGGTACAAGCTAAAGAAATCATGGTTGGACAGGAATCTTACATCCCATTGACTTCTTAATAAAACCGATCACTGAGAAGAATTTAAATGCATCTGCATCTACTTAGTTTAGTTGCGATAAATGTGCCAAAAGGTTGACGATGATGATATAAAGATTAGAGAAATCAGCTGCAGACAACAGAGGAGATCTTTTCGCCATAAATAGAGCGAAAAAATCAATGGCCACTTTTTCCATTCAAAAACAGGTTCTGAATTCGCAGGCTCGTAGCGCATTTTGTAAAAAATGTTTTTCATAAAAATCCCCAACGTACAATAACATCGGAGTCTGGCCCATTGCGCCCCTTCTGTACTCGCGCCCGTAATGGACGGCCCGCTAATACACCAATGAAAAACTCCCAATTGCATACTGTTTGCTAAAGCACCTACCGAATTGGTGCAAATTCATTGAATTATCGCTCTGCTACGCTTGTAGTTCCACGAATTACTGCCCATTCGGAACTTTATTACAGATGCCATTGTCGTTTATTGCGTTTATCCTACTTAGCGGCGGAAATTTTTGTAATGGACCAATGGAGAAACGTTACAATGTTATATTGGGATTTACGCGTAAAGCAATTCGCTTTATTTAAGATATAATCTTCACACACAATATTATAAACCTATTGGAACGTTCCAACGATCAATTTAAACAAATAAAAGAATAACCAATTTTTGGTCTTATCAGAAAATCCTAGTTTATAATTAAATTATGTAAAGTACACACCGCGAAAGTATTGTTTCGTAAGATATTTGAAGCGTCATTCACATTAATTTCACAGCTACGTATTTGTCCACAGCCGTCGACGGTACGTATTTACATTTCATCTATCATCTCAGTGAGACGGAAACTGCAAGATTTATTAGTGGGCTCTTTTACTCGGTCCTGAGAGAAATTCAGATGTGGGCGTTGGATTATTTATAAGGTGTCTAACATTAGTTTTCTGGTTTCGACAAAAACGTGCTTCTTCAGCTCATTTTCGCACTGGACTTCCTCATTAGCACTAACTGATAGAAGTTAGTTCTGATTTTGCTAATATATTCACTGAAGTTAAGAGCCTTGACCAAAACAAACATGATTTATTCATCTACTTCGATTAGAAGCGCTTTGGAATCGCCAAAATGCAAAAAATAATTATTTATATATAATTATTTAGGTTTGAAAAGCTGTTGCTACCGAAATGAATAAACTGTATAAACTCTGCAGTTGCAACAACTTTGAAAATGATATAAATTTAACAGTATTTTAAAATAATAATCGTGCCAAAGAAATTTCCTGTGGTTCTGAAGCGACAACATTCCATGAATTTTTCAGATTTCTATTTCATTAATACTATAATAGGTTCTGCGAACTCGTATAGTTTTAAATTAAATCTCACTTAACTTTTTAATTCTATGAGGGATTTTATTATATCAGCGTAACCCTTGAATCAACAATTCGTTATTTACCTTAGGAAGACGAAAAATAGGCATTCCTATTCCTATGCCTGTTCCTTGTTTCATAACCATGCCTGTCCCCAATTTTCCTATGTAAGTCGATGTATACGTCATATTGAAAGGTCAACAAATATATGCTGTGACGGGACAGTCAGGATACCAGTATTCTTAAAATGATCTTAATGATCTTAATGCATTTAATAAAACATAAATTATTTTACTATATCTTCCTTCCACTTAACCCCTATATAACCAAAATCTTTAGATCATTTTAAATTATTTTTATTAAACTCTAAGAGTGTGACAACTACAAGCATAAAATCATAATAGATAATAGCTATTCATATACATGTTAGCGACTTGCCGGCCAGTAGAAGGTGCCGAACCAAACTTGATAAATCACTAAACTATTTGAAGAAACTAAGTTCCTAAGCTTATTAGCTTTCCCTCAGACGAGTTCGACACATTTGAATCAGGTGTTTTGAACGTGTTCAAACTTATGCGTACATGTATATTTCTACTAATGTTAACTTACACAGAAGTCGTGAAACCCAGTCAGCTCAGAATTACATTATATCAATATCATAGTAAAAGCAGTGGTGGCTCAGTGGTGAGAACCTCGGACTTTAAAATCGATAAGTCGGGGTTTGAGACCGGGCGAGCGTGCAGGAAATAAATTGATTTTTCAATTTATCTGTGCATGTAGATAACATCACCACTGCTTAAAAACGGTGAAGGAAAAAATCGTGAGGAAACCGGCATGTCCGAGAATCAAAAAGTTCGACGACATGTGACATCTGCCAACCCGCACCAGCGTGGTGGATTATGGCCTGAACTCTCATAGGAGGCCTGTGTCCCAGCAGTGGGAACATATGGGCTGATGATGATGATGAATATCACAGTTATATCGTGTGTATTTTATTATATATGAAAAAAGTATATCAGTACTAACGAATGCCTGCTCTGAAATCAGTATCAGATTGTGTATACTAAGCCAATCATGAAGGTTTCACTAAAATTGGCCATATTTTTAAATTGTGACCAATAAGGATACTTAGGCGACATTGGGATATAGCATATAAAACGATCGGTCTGCGAAGTGACAATGATAGTTATCAACAATATTATTTCGAGCCTTTCTTGATTCACGTCATTATAATTAACTGTAATCTATTTAACTCTTTATTATACATGACAAACAAAAATACACAGAGAGAAATGATTACATGTACCAATGACATACAATTGCAGCCTATCACTGTGTAGTGTATTCTACCAGGCAGCCGCAGGGAGAAAGGACACTTTATTTTATAATAAATAATGATGATAAGCTTAGGGGTGAAGGAACTAGTAAGAATAGGAACCGGCAGATGGATTTCGCAACATTTAATAATTTCTACAAACTTAAACAAACCGCACTTGTATGTGTTTAAGAGCGGCTATTGAACACCGATTTCAAGGTCATTATCAACTTTTGCACGAACGGTTTTACGCATTTTACGTAAGCTATTTTATTTGTAAATATGCCAGTCGCATCTAACATTCAAAAGTTTAAAATCATAACAGTTTGAATAACGACTTCTCATTCCACGAACTGAAAGCAACGTATATCTTCACTTTGTATTGTTTGAAACCGGACTGGTGACACCAATACAATGCGGTTATTTCTGGTTATTTCTATGCGATTGCTATATATATTTGTAAAATGTTTTTAAGTTTTAACACGAGATCAAATCGAGTTGCACTCTTTAATCAAAAATTCATTTATTTGCTGCTTGAACACGTACACTAGATGTCGTATAAATATTACGTAACAGTATTCGTCATGTGCACTGGCATGCAATCAATAAATTTATTAACTTCCTATTACAGTTATTCTTTTAATTTTATTATACTGTAGATAGGGTTGGTATGCTTCAATGGATTATTTTACATACTAGCTGTACCCGGGGCGTCAATCACGTGGTGCTCGGGTAAAAAATAGCCAATGTGCTAATCCAAACTACAATCTATCTCACACAGATACGATAAGCTGATTTCGCGTGAAAGGGTTACAAGCATCCATACATTCATACAAACTTTCGACTTTATGATATTAGAAGGAGTATATTAACAATATTTATATGAAAAAATTCATAAGTACCTATAATGTTAATTAAGAATGAGCGATCAAAATATCATTCAAAGCCTACTAGATACTAAAAGCACAAAAATAATTAATATAATTATCATAAGCGCTACCCACTATCACATCTACACACCACATCTATTTGGAGACGCCAGCTGTTTCTGAAAAATAGTCTCCAATAGGTACTACTTACAAGTTAGGTATGAAACTCAACTAGCTGAAAATATCGACAAACAAAAAATAAAAATATGCAGACGAACAAAAAAGTCCTTCCTTTTGTTTTTGGAAGACAATTAAAATGTATTGTATAGTGTTATTTCTTATGTAATTTTGAAAAATGTTAAGGTAAAATTAATTCTAAATTGAGGAATAACAAAAAACATAGCTTTAGAACATTTAGAACCTTCTTTTCGAAACTCCTAAACTTACGTGTAGGAAATTTGAAATACATAGTTACACAGAGCATACACGTTCCCCTCGCCAAACTATTTAACTGTTAGATAACCGGCTGATTAACTATTTCGTACTAACACTTTATGGAGTGTAAATATCAGTAAATAAGTTAAAAGTTACAGCGGGTTCGATGGTTGTTTGCGTTAACGTGAATTGTTATTGTTACCCCAAAATTGGTAAACATTGCATACTTATATTGAATCTATGTTATAGTAATGCAATACATTATCGTTGCTAGTGTTTTTTTCTATTCTGTGTTAGTTTTACTTAATTTAGCTGACAAATATTAAACGATATGTACATTATCAAGAATATAAACGAATTATAGATTTTTAGCACGCGCAGGTTCACATCCAGTAATAGCGTTACAAAGAAACAGACAGACAGATAAACAAAGACTTATTTACATCTATCTATGCCCTACGGTTTCACAGATTACAAAATATACATCTAACGAACTCAACTAAGGCAATTATTACTGAAATTTATGATTCCTGGCTTTTCTTAAGCCAGATAATTGTCTCCGAATAATTAATTGTTCGTTAAAAACCGTATCAACCCTTCCAGAAGGTCATCTTAGTAAGTAAACAACCGCTTATTATTATTGGAATTGTGTCTACCCTTGTCTAATTAATCTGAAGGAATATTAGTAATGAAAATTGTGTGTCAAAATGTTTTAATTAAATAAACTTTAAGAGATTAAATACGCGAAATTCAATTTAGCACGCCGGTAAATTTAATTTCCAATGAGAAATTAATTTTAAATCAACATTTTATAAGTATTTTTATTTGTTACGTGCTGTCCGCCCGGCGTCGCCCGTGTTATATAGAGCTAGAGCACTCAGAGACACATACAATGTAAATATCTAATGGTGAAAGAATGTGTGAAATCTGTTCAGTAGTTCTGAGATAAGCACCTTCAAACAAACAAACTCTTCAGCCTTATGATTATATTATGTTACAAGAATAGATTTACGAAGAAGATACAGTGACACAATATAATTATACGACGAATAAATATTCGATTATAGTATTATATTTTACAAGTTATTCTTAAATATAATTAAAGTATTTATTATTATTTCATAGTAATGTCAATATTAAATGTCATTACTTATTATATCAAAGCATTCCCATTTCTCTAAATCAATAATTTGTGTGACAATTTAAGCCGGGCCATATAATTAAAACTCAAACTAATTAATTTCGGCTTTAAACAGAAGAACATTTAAAAAATCAACAATTCAAATTCAAACGTCAAATTATGTGTTTGGTCACCACATTGCACCATAATATAACATGGTGACCATGGACCCCGTTTCAAATTAGGTCTAGCAAAAATCTCTGGAAAATACTTAAAAAAAACGAAGTTAAATAATATGTTGATTGAATAAACCCAACCCCACATAAAGGTACATTGCTCTAACCTCGAGGCACAATACGTTTCCTACTCTTTCCTATACTCTTCAAGTCCTTCTATCTCCCCTCTACTTTTGCAAACAGCCAACAAGTAGATGCTCATAAGCAGGAATCGCCTCTCATCAGCTCACCTTTAAGAAAATCTAAAAACTGTACCATAAATAATTTTCAATCTACTTCATAGACTATTCAAAAGAGAGCATTGTAATAAAGACCGTGAGAAGCTCAATAGTCGGCTTCCAGCCCGCGGAGTAGATAAAGTATTCTAAAAAGTATTTCAAAGTTGCTGTTCAACGGGGGACAATGTATTTGCACGCTCTCATTTTGCGAGATATTTTTGTTTACTTTGTATTAGGACTTTACGGGTTGCGAGACATTCGTTTGACGCGAAGATTCTTGCTATCTTGGGTCCTTTGTGAAAATGACGGAATATGTCTGCATTGATATTGCGTGCCTGGTTGAAGAATGAATTATTTAAAGAAAACAGCTTCGTGTATTTTCATTTTATTCAATGTTTATTTCAAATATATAGGAGATTTTTAATAATATGACTCGATATAAAAGACAGAAAAGATTAACGTCAAAAGCCATACTTCAGAACGATTTTTACACCTCAATTTGTAAACTATAACCCAATCTAACATCATATTTACAAGCCTATTTAACAACAAACCAAGGAAGCAGAAAATCAAGACATCTAATCGCATCTAAAGCAAAATGTAACGCAATAACAAAACAATTAAATCCAATTTTAAGATTATTATCAGAAGAGCTAACAGACGCTGTCAAAATATTTATTGTGGATGCTTCCAAGCGGATATTAGCTCGCTTTTCTGATACGTACATATTGACACTAGTGCTGCCTACGCTGAAATGAAAAGGAAACGATGTACATTTTTTGTAGTTAGATGCCGTCGGCGCGGATATTTGAAATAAACACGTCACAGTATGAAGAGTACGTAAATAACTAAAATGTACCAAATGTTTGCGTTTGTGATATTTTCTGTCTCCAGACTTACAATAATTAAGTATTTATATGTAAATCTGTTCACGTCAGACTGTAAAAACATTGAGATGAACTTTATATCGATGTGTAAAAAAACATGGTACACATTCTGATTGATAAATTCTTAAAAAGTTTGTATCGTTCAATTATCTACAATTTATTAACTATTTTAAGAATTTTGTCAAACAACTTCCAAATCATAACACATAGTACGTTTTAAATTTTAAAATATTTATTGAGAACTAAATGTATAACAGTTTACGTCAAATAAATAAACGATGATCGATAATATTTTAGACATCGCTGGTAATAAAAATCTAATCTTGTAATAAATTAGATGTATTTGGCTTTTTGTTGATAAAAGCGATGTAATTAATAATAATTCTCCAACTTTTACAATCTTAGGGAAATTTCCGAAATATTAAATTAATTTGTCGTTCAGTAAACAGAAAGAATAAGCATTCTCCTGTGGACTATGAACGTAATACGGATATAATTATCAACATTCCTTAGACTTCCCACAAATTAATATTATTTATATGTTGGTAATAATAAGTATTTTTTTATATTAAAGAATCATCAAAATAGATTCACTTCGTTGAAAGTTCGCCTACGTACCTATTTTATTATTATCATTTAACTACCAATAAATGTGTTTTATAAATGAATACTGAAAATGTTTATCTACAGTTTTATAATAACCTGTTGGTACAGATACGTTGTGTTCAATTCAACAGTTTCCTTTCAATATCAAACTCTTAGCTTCAATCTGGATTTTTAATAGTAAATATGCCTAACAACCAGTAGTTCACGCCAACGTTAAATCTATACCATAAATAACAAAGTTTCGAGTTGACCGTGTCAAGTGCGGGTAAATATTTCTTTTGACAGGCCGATTGTCCGCCATGTTTGTTCACTCCAACTGTCAGCCGTCAAGTGATGTACCGCGGTGCGACATTGAGTCAACATTTTGAGCTCACCCTTGTCAATGCCTTATCAAAGACATTTATAATTTGTATTTTGATTCTTGTAGTGAATAGTGACGTAAGTAAATAAGAATTTATGCGCATGAATAGGAATGAAGAGAAACTTATCTATCTATGATATTTTTTGGTAACAACTTGCTGCGGTAAAATGTAAAATCATAATTCGAGGATCCAAATCTGCTTTTAAAAGTAAATATATTTTATAATTAATACTTATTAAAGACTTTTTTACGCCTCGATTAATTTTTATTTTTAAAGCCAAAACATATTGCAGATATAAAAGAGTAACTCATGTAGGTTTTCTGCAACTCTATTAAATTTATCATTAAAATGGTATGAAAATTCGTAATAAGTAACATTCCAAATAATTGTTTATAATGTTCCATATTAATTACCCTCTATCAAACCTATATAATATTACAGCCAACATAACTAATTTGTATAAATGTTTAGACCCACCTACCCTCATTTTATTTCATTTGAAAATGTCATGAGTACGAAATGTCAGCTCTCTTCCTTGTACGGTGCAAACATTTGAAAACTAAATTGCGACTGTGCTTTTTATTTGTATGTTTACATTTAATTTGATTTTGCATTCTTTTAATATTTTAGTTGCACTAAAAGTATCATATAATATAAACTATAACTCGATATATGGCTATGTGTAGCCATTATTAATTTTAATTTATACAAACTAATTATATCAATTTATCCTGAATTTCTGAAACCGAAGTCTTAAGAATTTAATAATTTTTACTTTTTATAGATAAGGGGCCTTTATAAATCAAGTGACCACGATCACAGCTGAATACGCCTTTGTAATAAGGACTCATTATCTTAAATCCCAGCAAAACACAATACATCTTTTAAATGGCGGCTCCCGTGGACAGGCTACCCAACACTTCTATTATTTCATGAAATAATACTGAAATATAACTTGCGTTGGATTTGATATATTTATTGGTTATCTGACCACCCACAAACCTGAATATAATGACGTAAGGCTTTGTTATCCTAATGGTTTTAATGTTAATTTATCAAGGGATAATTTGGCAATCATTTTGCGTTCATAAAATGTATAAAAAGTTAGAGTAAGACAGTTATTTTTCTAAACATTGAAATCGGTCCAGCAATTTTTGTGTGAACACGTTACAAAACATTTATAATATTAGAGTAGATTAATAGAACATAAATAAAATAATAAAGTAATGGAAGCATAGCTTATTAATTGAAATCTTACATTCAATTTATATACATACTGTAGCCAATATTAGTATATAATTAAGTTTCAAGAAAGATATAGAGGCTTGCACAACAGACTCATATTCACTTTGTGTAATGCAATAACTTCGACGCAGAACTCTAAGCTTCTTATGTCAGGGCAATCATTTTAAGTTTCCACAACTGTGCAAATGATAACAATGAATATTTTAGCATTTATATAAATTTAGAATATCAGTATGTCACATTTATGAAATTGTTAAAAAAAAAACGAAATTGTTGTTTGTTTCGCTTTGGTTGGTATTTGACATACAAATAAACTCTACTGCTATAATAATTATACTTAAATCTTATGACTTCCTTTAATTCGCTGAAAAAAACATATATTTAAATGTTTTTTTCATATCATAGCAGCTTCGTAAAAGGCCTACGGGAATGTCTACGACGGTAATATGTAGATAGACGATAAGCGATTAAATGTGGAATAAAAAATGAATTTCATAAAACTTACATACTAATATTATATTTAAAATGCAATTACTTATCACTTCTTTGAATGATGTTAAAATATAGAAGAAGCCTTCAAGAAGAAAATGGGCAGCTAATAGTCCGTAACCGGGTACGAAAGTGGGGTGGAAATTTAAATCAAAACGCGACAGCGCGATAACGCGAAGTGCACGCGAGAACCGCAGCGGGCATAAAGCTAGTTCTATCTAGATCTTTGAATAAACATCCTATTTAAGTCAATAGCACAAAGACTTGCTTATATACAAGCAGCCAGCATAAAATTATCAGATTCACTAATCCTAAGCAAGGACCGTCCTATAAATATACATCTATTCAGCACCGTCTTTCACATTCAATGCGATGTCATTATGAAATAACGTTTAACTAGACTTAATCCTCGGACGCTATAAACTATTTGCTTCAAACGCCACATAGATGGAATAGAGCCAAAATTAAACAGCCTCTATTTTATCGTAGCTTGCAGGCGTCACGTGACAACTGCCCGCTTCTAGCCCCATAGTACTTGGAATTAATTACGAATACAAGATTCGCCGGGTCACTTTGACCCGTATTTGTTGGTCACGGATTACGTAAACATGAAACGCGTTGCTTGAAAGGGTTTAGTTTGAAGTGGCGCGCGTTTGCGGTTGTGTACGATAAGTGACAGCTCAAGGTGACAGCGATCGGGCACAGAGTATATTATCTGTTATTGTATGTCTATTTAATCCGTGCTGTGAAATTTAATACGAAGAATTTGGGGTTTGCTATACCGATGAAAGAACGTTTTTGTCCGTCATCAATTTATTTTCTTGTGAAATTTAATAAATTATTGTAATATTACAGACTTTTTAATAGGCACAATAATCTATTGATATATCTAATTAAAAATATATCCATCTTATAAGGAAGCCGAGCAAGCGAAGCGAGCGTAGCAGCGGCCGGCGAGTGCTATAATCGACATTAGTTTTTCACTCAAACAGAAACAAACCATTTAAGTATACAATAACTTGCTTGCGAGCATGAAAATAATATATTTGTTTGAAGATGTTTCAAGGTAAAAGTTGTATTTGCTTCAGGCAATTTGTACAATATCATCGTGTATTCATACAATTTTCATACCCTATATAAATGATCTTTTATTTCTGAATCAGACTGACTATAAAATTATGTAGATAACGTTTGGAGATAATAATTAATATAACATATAACAGTTTCATTAGTGAGATTAGCAATCACAATTTTAGGATACCTGTGCATTATGAACATCTTCGATAGTACTACAAATTTTATGAACGCCTAATAAGGAAATAAATTCTAGAAAATTCAAACAATTTTGGGTGAATAACTTTAAGGTGAACCAATATGGATCCTTAATATTATATATCATTATATTAACTAACATAATTATAAACTTATAAGTTAAACTAGTAATATTGTACCACCCACTTGAACTTTCGCGTTAAAGTTTTCCTTTAATACACGATGTCTTCCAATACATTGCCATACAATATAGGCCTTCCAGAAAGCGCTAGAAGCTAAAATGGTTTGGTTTAGAGTTATACAATTGTTCAGAGCCTCGGTTTAATTAAATGAAGTAGATGAGACACTGCGGTATACTCGTGAATGCTTCTTAAGGCACAATATTTACATATTTAAATCAGAGAGATTTAGAATTTGCATTTTATATACTTAATGTAGAACTTAATTAATTACGAAGCATTTTCTAGTGGCGTTTTGTGTACGCTTCCATTGACGTTAAATAATGAATGCTTCTAAATTGAAATGTTAATGGTGTATTATGAATGTTTAGTATTATAACTCAAAATATTATGGAATATTTTGGCCACCTAAGCTGTTGCGTAGCTATAATTAGAACAGCGATTTAATGATCAGAATTTTGGATTTAGTCTTTTTATGAGGATAAAGTTTTATAAGATAAAATAGCAGTAAGGGCCTGATAAACCAATTCATTAATCTGCTATAAAAATACAGTTCAATGTTGATATTTCTTGTCTCTTTCTTGTCATTCATAAGTAATTCGTAAAATAAACGATGCTATTTTTAGGAGAATAACAGAGGTTTAATTTCTTAGTATAAACAACAGCTATTTCTATTATGACGTATTGCCTTTTTTAGAAAAGTACAAGAGAAATTAGTACCTACTTTAATTTTTTATAAACTTTTATGAAACAATAAATGAAAGCTTAAATTAAACTATCTTATTTATTTATTTATTTATTCTTTATTGTGCACTTAATTAACATTAAAGACAAAGAAAGGAGACAAATGAAACTATCTTAGTAGCAGTTGCCGTGTGGCGACAATTAATGTTAAAATGACACATCCATCTTAACTTCCTATTTTGTCTTATGAGATATTTTATTTTATTTTCTTTATTAGACTCATTTAATATTAATGAGAAATGATATTAAATTAAGCATGATGAACAGACTAGTGGCGGTTAAAAGACAAGGGTGTGAGAATGTAATAACTAACCCAAGAGATCAAGAAGAACATCGATATTAAATATCGATATAAAGTAAAACTGATGATCACGAAAATTTAGAAAGGATCGTGACGAAGACGACATGTCCGAAAATCAAAAGTTCACAAACATATTGTCACATCTACCAACCTGCACTTGGCTAGCGTGGTGTATTATGGCTTGATACCTCAAGAGATCCGCGTCTCTACAAAGACAAGAAGTATGGAGATGGCAACAAAAACATAGGATGATGATGATGATGATGATGATGATAGTGATGAATTTATGGAAAAGCAACATCCAGCTATCTAGAATTCATTAAAATGAAGAAATTTACAAAACAATATTCCGTTACAATCTGAAATCCTACACTAGAACAAATATTATTATTGTCGCCATTACATCAATTTAGAAAGGACAGTTGACACTTGACACAATCAGTTTCGTCTGCGAGTTAATGTTTATCTAGTCTCAAGATTGTTTCGAAATTATCCCCTATTCAGTGTTTAAATATACCAGTGGGTGAAATTTCTGACGTTATCAACGAAACCCCTTTTCATTATAGGTCATTAGCATTCGCCTTAACTAACCAGCGGACTTCATTAGAATTTTCCACAAACTTAATTCGGCTTCCTCTAAGGGCTTCCAGTTTTTTCGATAAGAGGTATTTAATATTGTTTTTGTGTATCTGGACTCTGCAGACGCCAATTAACGTGAGTTTTGGCTAATTGATTTCGTTACTTACGCCGAAGTAAAATTTTTATCCATTAGAAAGCCCAATATTAAACAAGGAAATTGAGTTTTATTTTAACAGCACTCTCAGTAATTAAGGTTTTATTAATGTTCTATCTGACTGAGGGTAAAATTATTTAAGGTCTTAAGAATTTTGTATAGATAATAGACTCATACGATAAGTCTTTATAATATGAAAAATTCATTGAATAATTGACATAGAAAGGAACGTTTTTCTTCCAAGCTGCATTAGTAAAATTCTTCGTAATCGAGTAACTGCAATGCTTTTTTTTTGGTACTGCCTTTATAATTAAATCCGTTTATCATCATTTATTCAAATTAAAATATAATTTGTTCACTTAACTTTCAATTAAGTTCTTTATTACAAGTACATAACTGCCTGTTGGTTTAATTTTAAATTATCCTGGTGAATCGTTTTACCTCGGTTAACTACACGATTGATGTTTAATGGCATATTCTATGGACTTTCCCTCAATTCTTTATTAGTACTCCATAATTTTCGGTGTGAACTGCATAAAATTAACTTTTAATTATACAGTGTGCGAAAAATTACATGTATGCATATGTGTATATTTGAAGGTGTGTAAATTGTCACTTGTCACTTCATCCCGCTAAAACGCCTTCATAAATTTTGTAGATTTGTACCAAATAAAAAACAGAATCAAAAATATTTAAACATCCTCTGTTCTTCATTCACTTCGAAGCGTTAATAAAAATAATTCACGCCAGCACAGTCGCTGCATTGAACTGAATATTATTACATTCGCATAATAAACATTCGTAATTTAAAAGTATCTCGCTGTAGGCATTACATATTGTTAATGAGTTTTACAGCGAGTGCGGAAAATATCTCAGTGTTAACTGTGTTGTTAATAATTTAATTTTATCAGGAGTCTATGAATGAGTATGTACTGGAGCGGTACAAGTGCAGAGAAAACAATTTCGATTATGGTTTGCATACATACGTTTGAACGTATGTCAAATGTTTTATCTTGAATGTATAATAAAAAATCCGTTTAAGGATGGAGGGAAGCCGTGTGAATATGACTCATTTTGTGTGGATGTCACGAAATTTTTAACAAAACATTTGAATTAGCAAATATAAGCCCTTTTATAGTATTACTAGCTGCGCCCCGCGGTTTCAACCGCGTAAGTCCGTATCCCGTAGGAATATCGGAATAAAAAGCAATGCCTATATGTTATTCCAGTAGTCCAGCTATCTACGTACCAAATTTCATTGCAATCGGTTCAGTAGTTTTTGCGTGAAAGAGCAACAAACACACACACATCCTTACAAATTTTCGCATTTATAATATTAGTAGGATATTATACTCTACTACGATAATGCGTATGACTTATATCTCGAGCAGTGGTGGCTCAGTGGTTACCACGGACTTAAAAGCGAAAAGTCGCGGGTTCAAGACAGGTTTATGTAAAGCATTATCATGATCAAAATCACCCCTATAAATACACAAACTTCGAAACTTTATCTCTTTATGTTAAGTAAAATAAAGTTTTCTAGTAAACACATCACTTGTCAATAGTTGTTTCAAGTTTGTTATTTTATTAAAAAGTTTTCGAGAAGTCAAATCTTCAAGTACAAAAATAGTAAGAAACTAAGCAACATATACGAAAATTGAGATAAGTATGAATACTGAAGTATAACTGAAGTTAAGCCTCGTGTAAATTAATTATATCGAGTTGAGCAAAAATTAAATATGGATATACCAACGGTATTTTTGAAACAAATTTATAAGCTGAAAGACAATATAATTAATGTGTTTAACACTGTTATCGAAAATATATAAAAATTCTCTTCGACGTTTAAAATACAGCTATGATTAATTATAGGTCATTTAATTAATTTAACTGAGCAAACAACACCGCCTTGAAGATCATAACGCGATGTTATAAACCCTTTAATTTCAAAACATTCTTGAGATAATATTATTCTTGTAAACTAGTTAAGTTCCACTAAAATCCAGCGAAATCCAGATATAAACTAAGCTGTTAATCTGTTTATCTCGCGTTGAAATAATATAAACTGCTGCCCGCATACAATTTCGTGGCTTAAAAAACTAATTAAAGTTATCTGGCGACCAAGGTAAAGTCGATGTCACTGAGCTCGCCTCGTTATATTTAGACGGTAGATGTTACTCCTACTTAAATCACGTTGTATGTATATAATAACTTTTAGAACGAGTTAGTTAGTTTATTGACTTGGTGGAGGTTGGTGTGTTAATTGAGGTTTAATATGCGATACGACATTCTCGTAAAATCCAATTGATAAGTTAGAGGAATTAAATCTGTGCGTTTTTAATTATGTGATTAACTTTATATATTAATTTCACGTGAATCCAAAATTAGTTTGTGGTCGCTTATTACATGATCACGCTGAAAATTGACGTATATATAATTATTCAGTAAATTAGTAGTAGTCTGCCAATAATTATTATAATTGAACTCATGTTTTTGGATAAATTGTACGTGATGTTAGTTCACAATAAAAATACCTATACTCGTACCGTTAACAATATACATGTAATCTACTTAAAGAACCAGTAGAGCCGATTAAAGTACAAAATCGTCCTCAAAAATCTGTTTATTTAAGCAGATCTCTTTTTGAGAAATAAATTATGTATGATAATATTATTTTACAGATTTAATATTATTTTATTAGATCCTACCTATTCATAAAGCATTTTCTATTGTGAAAAGGCAAGAGATGAAACTACAGTTGTTTTTTTCATCAATACATAAATCATTTTGCTGTTTAGTAATCTTCAATTAGTATCGAACCGAAAACAAAAAAATAATCACTATGATGATAAATTACGAGAAAATAAAACCTCAGCATTCTACAAGTTTTTTAATTATAATAACTTTAAGCCATGTCCTGGTTTTATACAAGTTATGTAAGAACTCTCTGGAGTCTAGAAGCATAATCTAGTACCTACTTTGTACATTTTGGGGAAGGGAAGCAAGTAATTATTAAAGTTTATACTGCCATACCATGTTTATATGTATGCTATAATTTTTATTATCAACCGACTTAAAAGGAGCAGGTTACCTTTTCGCCTGTATTCATTCTGGTTTGTTACCTCTGAACTTTCGACTGGGGTTGCGATTTCGCTCACACTAAAATTTGGTTTAGTTCTGCCAATTTGAAGGCGATTTAGGTTTTGTTAAAAATTATGTTTGTACTCGTTAACCTCTATGTTCAATTTTTTTAATACAATTTTCTAAGAATTTATATCAATTTTGTAATTTTAACGCACTTACAACAACGAAAGCATTATTGCATCGAATGTGCATGTCTAAATAAATAGCACTATCATATAAAACCGGGGAATATAGAGACGTGTGATAAAAAGTAAATGAAACACTGGCTGAATTTTTAAATGCACTGCACAGTAATTACTTAAAATATTCATTTCGCAAACGCCTTTTATCTGTGAACTCTGCAAGCCTCAGTAGCCGTTTCTCGCAAAAATTAGTTTATACAGTACTTTAACATGGCCTGTTTAATAAAAGTATCTGAATATTAGCAAAGTTTTTCATAAAAACTTTCCCGGTAAGAAATAAAAGTAAATACGATATTTCATTTCGCTTTGTACTTTTTCGTATGAATACAAATTGGGGTAGCGAGTTTACACAAACATTACTCCATGATTGTTAATTTGATTTAGCCGACGCATTATTTTCGTAAAGCAATATATTAATGGGAAGAAATCGATTTAGGTTTCATGCTATTTTTACTTTATTTTTGTATCGTTACATTTAATCGTGATGTTTTAGTATTTTTAGATATATTCTCTTACAATTTCATAGTAGGTGCGTGGGATGCGAGAATCATATCTCCTCAATCGTTTTTATTTCTTGTATTATATCCACTCTGCCGCCATACAACTGCTGTACATAAACAACTTATACGAAAAAATTCAATGATGTTATAATTTTAATAAAAACAGATACAACTGCTATGTATATTCTATATTCAGATAATAAAACAATAATCAGAGCATTTTTTTAAAGAGAAATTTAATATGAATACTTTATAGACCCCAAAACAACAAGTATTTTTTATTAATTTGCCTGTGCGTCAATCACATAAAAACCGTTAATAGACCGATATTAGGCTTAACTAAAAGCGGGAGATAAGTCTACGAACATGTAATAATACTGTCATTAGATAAGTCATCAAAAATGAAATGGAGGTTTTTGTTAAAATGAACTATTGACGGGTTATACACATTACACACTCAAAAAAGAAAAAGAAAAAGATTGTTTTTTCAATAATGTAAAATATTGATTCCGCAAAATTATCAAAAAATAAGTAAACATCATTTGTAAACTAGAAAAGCTCCGTGTCCTTCATACGGTGGCTCCGCTGTCTAGTTGAAACAAGTCAAAGCAACGAAGGACACATCCGTTCCTAAAAACAGTTTCAGTAAGGCATTCATCAGCTCTGTTGACACGCGATGGGTCACGCAACACCCAGCCTTTATGTCAACGTCCACAGACTATACACGGGTTTTTCTTTTGATCGCACGGATATAAGTTTTGTGGACATATGAGAGTGGGATTAACTAACATAACAGTCCATGAAGGTATTGTTTGTGTTTGTAAATAATGTATTACGGATGTGATTGTTAGAAATAGACGTATAATCTTATTTTTAAAAAAGCAACTTTAACATGAATAGAGTTTCATGAATTGATAACATAACTGAAACTGACAGTTTTTCTGAAATAATAATAATACTTTGTCACAGACTGTTATTCACGCAGTTTTTAACAACATTAATAAACAATCAATAAAATTATTTGATAATTTGTAAATTGATACTAGTAAGAAGTGTTAACAGATAACTCTAAGAAAAAATAGAAAAAATTAATCATCTAAACACAAGCACGCACACTCAAGTGCATTAATGACACATTACATTATAAATTGTGAGTGTTGCTCTGCCTGTCTCGTCTTCACTTCTGAACCACAGAAGCGATTTGCATGAGATCTTATACAAAAACAGTTTGTATCCAGAGGAAGGACAAGGAAATCTCACGGGAACGGAAACGATGCTGGGTAAATCTATGCAGTATATATACGGTATGCTGCTTTGGGTAGGCTGATCCCATAACAGATATTTTCCTTTAAGTACGCAGGCGAAGCCACGTGCATACATATGTCAACACCAATACTTAACAAACCATTGGAATACTAACGTGCGACACGTAAAACATTTCTATTTAGTACTTTTTGATCTCGTTTGAACCGTGAAATAAGAACGTAAGCAATGTAATGAATTTTTGAATGCGAAAGGATTAACCGTACCCTGAGGATTATACTTTATTTTCTACATTTGTGAAACGCAAGCAAACCGAATGATAAAATATGTATGGATGTGGGCTGAGGCCCGGGATACATGTGAATTCACTCAGAGAATCAAAATATCTTTGGATCACAGTAATTATGTAAGAATTATTTGAAATAAGCACGATTTTGGGAGTAAAATTGTATCTATTTATGGAAGGTAACAATTTAACAATAACATATTTTGGTATTTGTCATTTAATATAAGAAAATACATAACTACTAATAGTCTATTGTAATATTTATTTTGAAATTATATCTCTATAGACGTTAACTATTTCATAACATAGCAATTGTGACTATTATTGCTTTCACAGAGTTTTATTAATGCTTTTTAAGAGTTAAGAAAAATTCTAGAAGGACAACAATAATCGTTTAGTACTTAATTTAAGAATAAATATTATGATAAGCCTCATATGTTTGTAATTCCAAAATTTAAAAAATGCGATATTAGTCATACATGCTATTTCTTGACTATTTATAAAACATCATCATTTTATGAAAGTAAATGTATGTAAAAGTAAAATAAGTAATAATTGTTAGAGACACGTCATGACTTTTCTTCATTGTGGTAGAAACGCGTCCTGATCAGACAGCATGGAAGCCAATGTGGTATTTCGGCACTTGTCAGAATTCGTAGTAAACTATATCCTACCCCAAAATCCATTTTAGCGGACTATCTGTGAACTAACTCTCTCAACGTTATCGAAACTAACTAACATTGCATCTCCCCGTGACCTCGCTCGCTGTAAAGTGTTCGAAACGTCGGAATAAATCCCTTGAATTTATTCTGCTAAAATATAGTTTTCCTATTTAGAATATAAGCTATATAACTCTGTCTTTGTTGTAGAAGAATCCATCAAGGGCGGGCTGGAATCGGATAAGGATCCATTTTGTTAGTCTTCAGTGTAAATAGCATTGTGTATGATATAATATAACCAGTGCGAACAATTTTATGCACTCACAAACACGACCTTTTCTTTAACATTCTGTAAGTATGTAAACCACTACTATCTATATAAACATCTTCCAGTAGTCTTTAAAGAAGTAAATAGTATTTGCGTATGTTAGTGATATTATAGAAACGAGCGACATTTAGCCGTTTCCAAACGCAATCTTAACACTCACAAAAGCAAAAACTACCCACTGTCGAACGTTGTAACGTATCAACCGCAAAAGCCAGCGAAAAACAAATTCCACGACGAACGTTGATCGGTAAAATATATCGGATATGTGGAGGCCTATCTCCTACGTCCCCGATCCGTCACAGTACGTGACCTAAAAGAATTCCTTTTCGAAATACGCAGCCATTCTATTGTTGCTAGGGAAATATCCGCATTACCTATGTATAACACGGATTTTCGCACAAACTTATAACATTTTCGCTATGTAATTTCAGACAACGAAATAGACCGTCATAAACATGTCTATTTAGAACTTATAGAATGGAATAGAATTTATTATGTATAATGAATAAATGACAGGTCATAAACGTTATTTATTTACAGCCGATATTTACAGTAATATAATGCTTGTTGGAAAATCTCCCTACAATATGACGAAGTAATTATGAAAGAGATTTTATATTCTAAGGTTCATTTTATATTAAAGACGTTCACAATACCTACTCATAAGTAAGAGTCGACCGACAACAAAAATACCAAAAAACAACTTTCTAGACTTCCCGCGACTCCATCATAGTACATCAAAAGCATTTCACGGACATGAAAGAAAAATTATGACGATTTATCACAGGCCGGCCGCGGTGAATGAAGTGATTTCCCCAGTCCCACCATTAAAGTCTGATTTACCTTACTAACCGCCTAGTTAGAACTAAAAATGAAAAACATAATGACCTGGCCTTTTGTAGGCGTTTCTCTTAATTTTTTATAGTTTTCGTTTAATCCAACGAGAGGACTTAGCACGTAATCTATCTAAAATAAAGATATATCTGAACTAATAAACAATCTTATAAAGACGTTTATATGTTTCTTGATTGATTAATTCTCCGTTGATAAAAATATAACTTGACATGTTTTTTTTTATTGAGTACGCCGTGGAAACAAGTTGCACGTTAAAACATTTTAAGGTTTAAAACCTCTTCAAGCAATATCATGGTGAATTTGAATAAAATATAGAGATTGTAGCAACGTAAAGCGCTATAACGTAAAGTTTTACGAGTGAAGACGCGGGCGAGAATTGTATAACAGGTATAAGTTATTTACCTATAGTTTACAGACGGAGTCAGTAAGAAGTATATAAAGAAAAAAGCCTTACGCAAACATTTACTCATGGGTTTCCGAGTTATTAGATCACAATATTGTATGAAGTACAGAGGGTAAACTTTATTCTATTATGCTAATGATACATCCCAATAATATTATGTTATGTATTTATAAATAATTTTTTTTGTTCAATTATTTTTCATTCACAAACTTTCACTGTAAGATAAACGCCAAGAAATTTCAAAATTTCATTCTGACAAATTTTTGTTTGCCCTCACAATGTAAAATGTACTTATTATTAAAGAACCAATCTTAACTCTTTTGAACTTCGGAAATACGGAAGCCGGGAACAACAGTAAGTAAATAAAATAACGCAGGCGATTAATTTTAATAAATAAAGCAGAATTCTCGTTAAATATAAGCTTTAGAGCGAAACCATTTTATTCAATTTATCGCTAAACTCTAAACAAAAGGGCCGCTGTTGAGAATTAGAGGCAATTTACTTTTAAGGTCAACGATTAAAAAGGTTCAAAAAATCACTAATTAGGGTTTTGAGCAGTTTTGTTTTGAGCAGGGGTTTAGACATTTGTTAAGATAATCGTAATTAAGTCGCGGTTTTGTGTTCAAAAATTATTTTAGGAAGCCACATTATAAGTTTTCCTTTAATTTTCAGTTTGTCTTAGACGGGAACTATTTTTTTGTTTTGGCTTTGATTAATAAATAACTGTTTTATCGTTCGTAATACTAACAGTCATAACAAAAACGGGTACTGTAATTTGAAATATGGAAAGATATTTTTATTTTGTAGAGTTTCTCTGAATTTTACCCTTCATCAACACACCAACAGCAACATCATAAATATATTCGTACTTCGAACACTACGTTCTTCTCGGAATACTATGTTTGATGTATTATTATTTTTAAATAGCCTACAGCGAATTGCAAATACCCGACTACCCAGGGAAGTACAAATAAATCTCGTATAATTTTATTTTCGTCTGTAAAAATAACAAAATGCACTAAGCATTTTCTCACCTCAAGCGTGTAAAGGCCTAATTTAAATTCCAAAGCTCCATAATATGAATCCTTATATATATACTGATACAAGTCGTGCAATGTATAGGCGACATTTAGTCTATGGCCCATAAAGAGAGTAACATAGTGTTACTGTAGGTGGCAATTCGATGACCACACGGCTATAAGGTCCACTTTAATAAATGTTCATCGCTGCACCCGGCACTTGCACCAATATTGTCAGCTTTGAATGATACTTAAGCGTGATATATTATTTAATTCAACGGTATTTGGTACTTTTGTCATCGACCATTGGACTAGACTGTTGGAGTGGTGGATGTTACTTACCATTTTAAAGATATAAGCGTTCATGTAATTTGCGGTAATTGTATCTTTTCGCAAAAAAGCAATAGCGTTCAAATATCCCAACCGATGGATACTAGATTCAATTACCAATCAAAACTGAACCAACTCGGCATAGAAACACAAAGAAGAGTCATCCCTCACTTGTCTGTAATTAAATTTGATAAATAAAATAGACGTAGAATTCATCTGCCCCACACCTTACACATACATATTATAAGAGGATATTATAGATTATATACCTTGCCTGTGGTTCGCTTGATGGTAAGCTATCACCACCACCCATGAACTTTCGCAGAGGTAGTGCCTTTGCGAATGCACCGCTTTATACCCGCTTTTAAGGGGAAAGAGATAAGGAAAAGATTGATGACTGGAAAGAAGGAATGGACTGGGAAGGGTCAGAAAAAGGAAACGGGCCTGATGTTTAGTACATCCCATATAGTTATAATTTATAATTCCTATAGTTCATCCTACCAATACAAACAATTTTAATACATGCGAAATTACTTATTTAATTAACGCACTGAAGTTTACATATTAAAAATTACACATACTTTTATTACCACCACAACTCGCAATTTCCACTCCGTTATAGACATATGTTTATGAACAATACAAATCATCATCTGTATTAACACATATGAAGCTCGAAATACTAGTAATGCTATGTATACGGCTAGTAATGTTTGATAATGTTCAGATTTTGAACCCGTAGCATCTAATTGGAATGGATTAATAATACAGTTCAACTAATACCACGCATACCACCTTTACTCTGTAATGAAATATGCATTTAATACATTCCTTTTATCTGCTTAATGCATCCCTTTATTTACTTTTAGCTGTAAAAAACCTCGAAAAGCCTATATATAAAATTATGCTCTAATGTAACTTAGAGATGTTATTTGTTCAGCGTCGGTAAAATTGTATTATAATACTAGAAATGCAAAAAAATATATCATCAAGATCTTCGCGAAACTATAATAGTACAGTCTTTTACTGCACCAATTTCGTATTAGCTTACAAATGCTCCACATTGCATCCCCTATTGGAATCATAAAATTTTATACTGATTACTAAATCGTGCAAATATTTTGCTCGCTTGAATATCTAACATGTATCCGCCTATCCGTCATAAAACGAAGTATTTTACGTAGCCGTATATCAAGTATTTTGAATATATTTCCCTCCATTTGCTTAAACCCTAACATTGGATGGTTTTCAATTTCCGTAACGGCATAAAGTCCGGAGACTGAAGTAGTAACATCATTTATACAACACCAACTATGTAGGCTAACTATTGGCCCACGCTGAAAGTGGGGCGCTTAGAATCTATTTATTATTTATTTGGGAGTTTAGAGCATTATAAAACCAAAGATAAACACAAGTGCAAGCGAATCACTTACCTATACTTTAGTGGATTGAAATTTCTCTAAAAGTGCTTCCATATTGCAATAAGCTTTCATCTAACATTTTTATCAACCATTAAGATCTCTCTGGTTCTCTCTAAATACTTTTTAATTGAAGGATTGAAAGCCTCGTAATATTATAGCATAAGAGCTATGAATATTAACTACAAGTATAATTAAATTACAACTATAATTAATTAAAGAAATATTGTACGTCGATTATAATAACTCTAAACAAAGGAGCATAAAAACATTTTTTTCGGAACGTTACAGAAATATTATGTCCTAAAGTATTTTCTATAAAATTAAAAGCTAGCTTACCGTCGAGCTTAGTCGAGGCGGACAACGATAGAAAAAAACGGCTAATAAGCCCGTCTTTGAGAATATTAATACCATAACTTTACCTTAGGATGCAGGCACTTCAAACTAGAGCAATATCCCACTTTAATAAACACAGAATGCTTTAAACCTATACAAGTTTTAATTAAATTTGATAACTCTGAAGTTTGAATGACAGTTTATTCGATTTTATATATCTCTCAAAGAGTCTTCAAATTGAATATGTTTTATTTATACATATTTAAGTATTTGTAAATTCATAGTTTTAATATAGTATCCTATTAATAATGCTCATGATTTTGTTAAACGTAGTACTAAAATACAAAGTAAATGTATATAATTAAATACATATTAAATATTTAGCTAGTTGAAATTGAATGGCTAAAACATCAATAAAATATATTTTAAAATATACGCAACCATTTTGAAGACATCGCATCATAATGCGCTTAAGCATTTTATTCAATTTATGTCCACGTTAATGAAAAGCATTAAAAACATATTTTTGTATATAATACGACACGTGTTTTAAAAATGTATTTATGTACTTCTATCGATCATTTTAATTGAATCCAAAATCAATTTGCACAATACCAATAGATTAACGTGATTAAAATTAAAAATAAACATAACTTTCCGATATTAGCTTCATATGAATCCAGTACCGGCGGCAGCGGACAATAAATGGAACAAAAATAACGTTCTGTTCAACAACATTCACAACAAAGAAAACGAATTTTTCTATGCAAATATGTTATTTTACTGTTGCCATAATACATAGAAAAAAAAGCATGAAGCGAGTTTCTCCCGTCTTTGTGTATTCATAAAGATATTTGGTGAGGAAGATACACGTAAGTGTAACCATAAATAGAATCCTTCATGCATCGCTAAGAATTTTATCGAGCGCAACTCCCTTGGGCCATTTTCAGTCAGAGTTCCTTCATTGCTTGAAAATCGATTGTTTATTATCTTGCGATACAATTATCTTTCCACTCAAAACCATTTTATTCATATAAACTTTTACAAATGTAGTCAGTTTATTAAAATTATGATAATTGAAAGCAAAAGAGTAGGTTTTATTATTTGTATGAACGCGGTAATCTCAGCTCTAACTACTAAGCGATTCCAGTAAATATTTCATTAGATATGCAACGTGACCCCTGAATGCTATATACCGCTAGTATTTGTGTTTTAACGGACCCAATAGTAATTATTAAATTAGAAAAAAACAAACCGCACTATTTATCGTAGAACATACCGTTTATTACTATACATACATACCGTACTACAAATCAAACTATGAATACACAGATGTACGAAAATAAAAATAACTGTTTGTTGAACAAAACAATTAAAAATTTTGTGAGCTTCGTTGTAATAATTTCATCCATTCCGAAATGTCGTTTTCAATTGGCTATGACTTCAACCAACGATTATAGGTTTGGAACGAAAGATGATAATCTGCGTCACTGTCATTTGGCGAGCATGTACCCCGTTATGGTCAGTGGTACTGATGCGGCTCCAAGCACTGTCTGCCTCGATTTAGGATTATATAGCTCTAGTTGCCAATATCTCGTAGACAATTAGTTATCCATCATTGGCTATTTCGTGTCCTATTTTATGAACAATATTATATTGTGAATGCACTTTCTACAATAGGTATATCGGTAGATCACTTAATTGAGGACTTGTATTAACTTGAATACAGTGTCTTTCTCTTTCTGTTTTGAACTTCTGTAAGCCTGACGTAAATGGCCTAAATCAAAATAAGAACACAAGGCGACTAAAAATCATTCCTTCGTCAGCATTTCGGCCCCATCATCAGAACGACTCCACATCTTCATGAAATTACATTTCATTAAAATACCTTATACAAATAAACATTGCACAAGATGCACATATTAATTTCGAAAGTTCCGATCTATTACTCTAGAATGCGATCATCAGATCTTCACTTGTTATGATACCCTTTAATTTCATTATTCCAATTAAAAAATTATCAGGATTTGTTGAGAGGCAACGAAGCTATCCACGAAAACACAAAAAACACCTATCGAAACCGATGTTGAATTCAATAATCATCTTTTTTTGAAGTCGGTTAATAAATATCACCATAAATACAGAAATTTAATCAATTTAAATTTACCTACGTAAGTATAAATGCATTAGAATTGTAATCCTCCTTATTTCTTCCGATACAAGATTAATATTCATGCAAGAAAGCACACACACATGCAAATGCCACGTGAGCGTGCTTTACCTTCACGTATAACGCTAATGACTAAGCACATGTTCAACAACTGCAAAGCCACAATTGCACGCTCCAATCTAAACCCCGCACAAATCCATGTCACTATAAACATTTTCTCATTTAATTAAAGGGATTCCGTGTAAGCGACGGACGAACTTATTTCGAATCGCGCTAAGAATCTGCTACCGTGTGCTTAAGGTTTTGGCCACAAAATACGATGTAATTACAACCTCAGACTTGTGGTAAAGCGCAATTTTGGTATTACTTTACCATACCGCTCTAAAACATAAGCGTAATGTTATAACAGTACCCTATTCCCATATAATTAATTTTTTAAAGATTTGTGTAGACAATCATGTCCTTTATAAAGTCACTTCATAAAATTTTGTAGCTTCTGGAATCTTGCATTTTGCATATTAACTACTTTGTAATCTTTCAAACACTAGCATAAAATATTATATTTCAATTCATTGAAGCTATATAATATCCAGAAACTACGCTTATTCAATTACCGGATCTTTGGAAATCCCTTTGGACACTGAAACGTAATCTTTATTATTAAAAATACATGACTTCAATTAAAAACTCTACGAACGTGCGTTGTCTGTAATAAAAGTAACAGAACCGTTTTATCAAACCAATCAAAATACCTGATTCGATTTAAAATAGATACGGTTAAAAATGAAAAAGGTCGGAATTATAAAAGTTTAATTATTAAAAGCCGAGCTGGCTACCTCGTTGATAGCCGCCATTTCCCTGGCTTCTATTTAAAGAGAACTAATAGTAACCGCAAGCACATTGTTCTGAATTCCTGTGCTAAGCTCTGAACACGTAACAAGCTTCGTAACAAGAATTAAGACCATGTAAAGCCTATGATATTTTACAATTAATAAACCTTGGTGCAGTTTTGATTATTCTGTACGAGATTCAATATCAGATATCGGATATTTAGAGATACATTCAGTAGATTTCTATACCCCACTTATTCGATATAGAATAAAGAATACACTTATTATGACAGTCTTTTAAAGGCACGACAGTATTTTTCTAATACGTGGGTAAGTTTTTTGGTACATTTTTCAAATGCTTACAGGAAAATTCCAATTATATTTGATATCCTCCAACTAGCCAGCTAGATTTGTTAAACCTTGAAACCCACATCACAGCGTAATTTAATTAACCTGACGTATCTCGAAATAAATTAAAAATAACAAAGACCAAACTGAAAACCCATTAAATTTTCCGAGGTTATATTTGACGTGTCCAAATTGAGGCACGGAATTTGTCTTCTTCAACGTTTTTTATTCGACAAATTAAATCTGTCGTATTCATCTTTTAATCTATTGTTAAGCCATGAATATATTTCCATTAGGGACGAATCTCTTTTTTATAAATTTTTGTCGCAAATTGACTCCGTGAAGGCTTTACATCCATGGATTTTATACTGTCTGCTTTTATTCAGACAATTTAATGATTAGAAAACAGTTTTTATATTATACCCAATGCGAGGTATTTCGGTGCTAGTAATACCACAGAATAATAAGTAGAAGGTATAATACTAACAACGGTTGATAGGCTAGTTTGTAAATATTCATTCTTTTTTATACATGGAAACGAAATAATTTACAAACGTAACTTATTTGATAATTATAACTAATTGTAATTTAATTATGAGGTATAGTGATCATGAAAATTTTAACTAGTATACTTTTACTTCAAGATTTTTAAATATTTGGTTATACATTTAAAAAATATGTATTTTCAGTTGCACCTTATAAAAAGAAGGTATGAAATATTGATAACTTTCAATCTAGATTGATCGCCCTAGCCACAATTGAAGCATTTATTAAGCTTTTTATAGTTGCACTAAAAGATAGTGCCTACTGGAGCACAGATAAAATATACCTTGTAGATATACTATGAGAACATTCTAGACAGACATCGAATACTAATTAGCACAAGTCGCCGAGTGACGCGCCATAAACGATATCACTATTAAACAAGTTACCTCATTACGAAGCGGAAACTTCAAAAGTTGTGTATTAAAAGTTCCGAGTGTTGAAATTGTGCATAGTTTTCACCACGAAACCGTTTAACTGAAACTATGAACTTTCATCCTACTTACTCTGCGTGCATTCCGTTAAAATTAAAACCCGAACATAATGCAAGAATTATGATATTAATAAAGTTGTTCAATTGAATCGTAGCTGACTTTTAAACGTATGGAAAACAGCGATGGTAATACAATTTTGCTTTTGCCGTGAATTTTAATCAGTGAGTGTCGTTACTCTTCGAACGTTTATCAATTTATTTCATAATTGTATAATCATATATCATATTTCGCTTTAATTTATTTATAATATAATTACTTGATAATATGCCGTGAAATCATATTGGGTTACATTTGTCTGAAATCTAACGTTATAAGGATCACATCGAATATGATTGGTAACATGAAACTGCCGGTAATCAGACACTACAGATAAATCAAGCAAATAAAATACAAAAAGAAACATAAATTAACAATAACGTCTATTGTACGCTAACTAATTATTGTTTGAATCTCGTACTTTATATAATACTAGCTACTACTACCGCGGTTTCACCCGCGTTAGTCCGTACCCCGTAGGAATATCGGGATAAAAAATTGCCTATCTGTTATTCCAGTTGTACAGCTGTCTACGTACCAAACTTCATTGAAACCGGTTCAGCAGTTTTTGCGTGAAAGAGCAACAAACACACACACACACACACACACATCCTTACAAACTTTCAAATTTATAATATTAGTAGCATATAGCTATAAGCAGCATCCACCATCTCAACTCATAGTCGTCCCATTTGACCGTTTCCGCGAGTGATGTTTTTAATAAAATGGTGAAGCACTCCCGTGAGCCGCGTGCTTCATACCCACGCTGCATATTTATGGCTTAATCAAGCTACAGCTGTTGGCATTGTTTACATCAACCGCATCGCGACCTTTGTGCAGGATCAAGCAAATGATTGCTTCAAATGCAGCGCTATTGTCTCAGGAATATGATTTTCGTTTATTGCTCATTTCATTTGGTTCATATGTATATAGCAAAACATGTTATCAGTGATGAATTAAGGATTAAGTCGCCCTCTAGACCCACAATTAATATACGATTTAGAAAACGCTTTCTTACTGCCTCCTTAATGACGTGATTAACGCATGAAGTTGAACCAAGGTTTGATTTCCGATTGGGATTAATAGTAAATGTTTGTATCAGTCTGGCTGATTCCGATATATTTATCAGTCACATCCTTAATAACACAAGACTTAATTTTTTTGGTAACGTTACATAACGTAACGTTTATAAAACTATTCAATGATAAGCCCAAATATCCGATTTCATTATAAATTAAAAGCACCTTAAAAAAGAAATTGCGAGCACAAATAAATTTATTCATTGAAATTACCAATAAATTTTCCCTTTAATTTTATAAATGTCAAGTATATAAGTAGTCTTTATTTTACAAAATTTAGTGATACAATACGGTAGCGAGATTTTCGCATTATTATAGCAGAACAACGAAACAAATAAGTACTTTATATTTGAAGCCAGTTTGGAAATAAATGAGAAACTTTTATATCAAAATGAGTGTCCCAGAAACTATTAGTCACACTTGCAATCGAGAACAGAGGCTGTCTCAACTATTGCACAAGATTTATGATCAGAGACTTAGTCTCTAATAATTTATGTGAGTAAACTCTTAGCCATAATAACTTGAGCTCTCAACTACTTGTTAATACTTGGAATATCCGGACTTTTGTAGTTCTTCCTTGTACAGAGATTGCTTTGCTTTTGCATATATTAATGAGGTCAGGGTTTTTTAATATTAGGCAATATTTTATATACCAAAAACTATATTGACCGAGGTTAAACTTTAATGCAATACGTAATATAGTGCAAAAGAGAATAAACTGAATAAAAAATATATATTGATGGAAAGAAATTCTGAGAGTTGAACCTGCTGCACCTTAACGTGAATCAAAATTACAAAAATCTTAGGTACAATTCTATACTCCGCTTACGCCACATTCATAAAATTTCCAATCCTACATGTCATTGACTAACACGGTTATGGCTTGGGACCCAACTAGGATATGTTACTTATCTCTTCGTGTATGTATGTGCACAACTTCCAAACTGCTCTAAATTCTTGTTTTTTTGTAATAATCTTATCCCAACATTTGTTTAAAGAACAAAAAATTGATATCAACCGTCACTTTGAAACTATAGATACGATCGAGCTCCTTAAAAACTAAAAGATTTCCGACGTATATTAAATGAAATTGGAATAAAAAATGTCACAATGAAAAGCCACAATTGATAATACACTGTAAATTATCCGTGCTGCGTGTGAATGGTCCAACGATTCACAACATAACGATTTGAAAATACCTCATTCATTGTATGTTGTAGCGACATTGCAATTGAAAGATCACGTTTACGATGCCACCGCGTAGTTACACTATTGTTGTGATTTTTATCTCTGTTTAAATAAAGAAATAGAAAAATACGATATCATTTAAAAAATCATTCATATAGTTTTGACGAAACCTCCATTACTTAATTGTTTCTAGTTTTCTCTTCTCTCTCTATACCCGGAACATTCAAATTAAAATTTTCGTCATAAAAAAGAGAAATAGTCTGATGGATGTATCCCTTAGTCTGAAATTTAGTTACAAATTTATATTTAAAGAATTGATCAGCGTACTGATAATTTAATATCCTTCATTTCTTCATAAGAAATATATTTCATACGTTGTTTATTCAACTTAATTAAAATATTTTATACTTGTTTTATCTATCTGAACGCATTTATAATGAGAAATATTAACGGACGGATTTATTAACGTTCTGAGCTTTTGCGTTCGGCAGTTTAAAAGCACCGGCATCAAAAATAACTTTAATAAGCAAATAATAACGTAAAATTATAGAAGCATAAATGTATACATGACTAAAAATAGGACAGTTTTTCGGATATAAGTACCCAGTTCATCTAGACAGAGTTTGTAATAGGTACCACAGCACAATAGCCTACAGAATTATATGCAAATTAGATACGATATTCATATTTGTATGTAAATGATATGATTACATTTAGCCCATTAACTGGAAACCTCAAGCCTGCTAGAACGTTATTACTATCGAAATAAATTAAAATAGTGTGTTATTAGAGCTACAGGCTTGGAACTATTTCTATTGTATATACGTGAAGCTTATTAATTAGTGGCGGGATCAATGAGTAACTTTAATTTAAGATCATTTTCTTTACTCAACTGAACAAACATTTATTGTTAAATATTTAATTAGTACGAAGCGCCAGAACTATAACATTAGTTTGGATACATTTTTCTCGTTTAGATAGAGAATTTAAAAATTCCATACGCACTCTAACATTTTCATATGTGCAGCAAATTTGTATCTAATTTTATGCTAATTCATTTCAAAGTCAACAAATAACTTTTTTTTTTAGAATACAATAAATTCCATAGAGAACTAACAATACAGGCTCCATTAAACCAATCACGTCACAAACAACGTTAGTCAAAGAAAAGCTGCTTAAAGATGAACGAATAATACACTACTTCGAAAAAATTTGAATATTTAATAGTTTGTAAACAGAATATGAAACAATGGACATCTTAACGCAAAATCTCTTTATGAAATCTGAGATTTCCGTATCAATGCACCGTATGTAACTCAAGTGAGCAGAGATACGCTTGTTAATCCTTTGAGAACGATTCTGATTTAACAATTTGCTTCGCTGAGTATAAACAACTGTGCACAAAGGCTCCGAGCCCCGAGCTCTTGTTTGATTGCATCAATAGCTACTTGTCTTTTACTTAGCATATTGGCTGTCGCATGTTATTTTAAACTATCTGTAAGATGTCCATGTTTTAAATTATATTATTATAAGTCAATTTTATTACCTCTGGTGTTTATAATTCACAATAATTTTGGAAATGCTTTCTGTTATTTTGTTTCTACTGATACGTATAAAAAACATATACATATAAAAAAACTGCATAAATATATTTTTTATGTCACCCTTACACCCAACAAGGTACATGCGAATACGTGAGTATGACTTTCTTTCGTGTCGAAACGGTGTAATTTTATGCTATGACTTTTTTTGCCTGAAAATAGTTACAATAACATACGCTACTATTTTTCCTAATTAAACGTCTCATTACCATAGAAAGATCCAATGTGATACGCACTTAAACCACTCATTATGCACTTTATCGTTTCTATGCGTTATAAAATGGCGCTGTTGTTAAAACGCGTAATGTATGACAAATGTTAATTTTCTTTGACCATGTAAAGTTTCCGGCCCCAGCTAGTAGGTATGGTAAATCCTTATACAAATTTTCTCATGTGTAGAGAGTTTATTAAGGAGCTTAAAATGTATAACCGAATTTTCAAAGGGAAACTGCTTAATGCGTTGTAAAATTACGTATAAGCCTTATCTTATTTTCCTAGTAATTCCACTAAACTGTATGATTACAATAGATTGTTTAATATAAACCTTCCCCCCGAAGGTGAATCTATAATCTATGACTACGCTAACTATAGCTAATTTATCTTCAGTCTATGCGCTTGGTTGACATTATACCTATTATTAGAATTATACCTATCTAGTATTTAAGACTGTAATAAAGTTACAGCCACTGCAGTTTAATACTCTTTTAATTATTACAGGGGAAAGGAAATAATGTGGTTTCGCAATAAATAAATTTCACGGAGGCGTTAACAAAACTCAATATTAAAAGTTTAACACTTGGGTGAATTTGCAGGTTAATGCATCGTCAATATAATTTCATATTGGAATGAAGCGGCTTTTGTGGTTTTATAATTATTGATTTATATTTTTATTTAATTAGGTATTTTGCAGTTCTGATTATTATAACGAAATGCTAGTTATGGATTAATCTATACCTACTAATAATATAAAGCTGTAGAGTTAATTTGTGTGAACATACTAAGAAACTATTACACGATTTCAAAAATTCTTTCTTATACGTGATCCCTGACTCCTGAGTGCTATAGACTATTTACACGGACGAAGCCGGGGCGGTCCGTCAGATCTAGATTAAGGAATTTTGGAGTTAAGTGGAATTGACTTATAGTTAATGAGAAAATTATAATAGAAATTCGATAAATAAGTAAAGTCACATATTTTTTTAATAAAAACATTAAAATATTCATATCCATAAATAAGCCTATCGTATATCCTCAAACTATTAGCGTTTATCCATGTGCCAGATTGACACATTGTAATAACGTACTGCTGTAGGTAGGGTTGCGAGGGTTATTTTGTTTATATTGCTCCATTAGGCGGTAAGCCACCGGTCCTACCTTTCAGAAATGCTGGCTAAATTATTTCATAATAAAATAAGTCATCTTGTATATCCATTGCGCGAAAGAAAATTAAAACTTGTTGTCGAGAGTTCGAGACCAGGTGAGAGTGCAGATGTAATTGATTTTACAATATATCTGCGCATGGGGATAACATCACCACTGCTCGAAACGGTGATGGAAAACAGCGTTAGGAAACCAGTATGTCCAAGAATCAATACTACGATGACATGTTACATCTGCCAACCCACACATGGCTAGCATGGTGAATGATCATAATTCACCACACTAGCCAAGTTAACCCTCATAGGGCATGTGTCTATATGTGGGACCATATAAGTTGCTGATAAGGAAATCATTAATAAATACAGGTAATTAAAAAAAGTGATGTCATACATAATTAATCATAACATTTTCTTTTGAGTAGCTAAGAAAATGCTTACAAAACATGTTAGAAAAGGATCAAGTTTTGTTGGACCACAATCTATAAAGTATAGACAATACATAATCCAATATTATTAAGACATTTAGTTAATTATCGGTAATGATTGCGGTCATCAATGTATTAATTAGCTCCGGTTAGGCTAATTGGCAGCTGTCAGCAAATATCATGCCATCTGTGGACGATGGATTCGCGAACAATAACTCAGATGAAGTTGTATTATTGGCAATTGTCTTGAGAATTCGTGCCCTATCCTGGAGCCTGTAGTTAGGTCTTTTAGCAACTGAATAACATACCTATTAGTATACTGTTAAGAGGTTATACCGTGACTTACGTATAAAAGAGAGCTAGATTCTATAAAAAATCGCTTTATGTTTAAAATAAGCAGTCTAGGAAAGAACCCTTTGATAATTACATGTTTTTTCGCTAAATTAAATTAGTCATCACACAAAAATTTGAGATTCTGCCTGAAAGAACTTTCTAAATACATTAAGTAGTTTCAAATGTCATTGTGCGTAGGTATGTGGTGATAGTAGGTGATAGTGAACGAAATTTCCTTGCGATAAGTATTACCTTGCAAGTAACGTTCTCCTCATCATCATCAGCCCTTATATGTTCCCACTGCTGGGACACAGGCCTCCTCTGAGGGTTCAGGCCATAATCCACCATGCTGGCCAAGTGCGGGTTGGCAGATGTCACATGTCGTCGAACTTTTGATTCTTGGACATGCCGCTTTCCTCACGATGTTTTCCTTCACCGTTTTAAGTAGTGGTGATGTTATCCACATGCGCAGATAAATTGAAAAATCAATTTATTTCCTGCACGCTCGCCCGGTCTCGAATCCCGACTTATCGATTTTTGAAGTCCGAGGTTCTCACCACTGAGCCACCAAAACGTTCTCTTAAATTATTTCAATTCTCTCAGAAAATTGATCTAATTAAATTACAATCTTGGTAGTAATCGCTAGATTAGTAATCCAGTGAACTTAAAAATATATCTAGGTATTTAGTTGTAGAAAGCTTGGATTGTATTGTAAAACATTACAAAGTTTTAATCCCACCGCATTTCTAGTAAATTTATTCAACAGTTTAAATTTAATTGGCCAATACATTTTCTAATCTAGTCTGTAAAATATTCCAGAGCTTAAGAGCTACTAAACCCTGGTCTCACATTTTATTTAAACTATTTATTTAGGGGAACCACACACCAAAAATCTGTGTAAAATTATGAAATAATGTTCTATTTTAAAAGGATTGTTTGGTTTGAGTTGAGTTACAGTCGAATAATATGTATCTGCTTACTTTTCGGTTGTAAAATGTGTGGGCTTCATGATATATTATCAAATCGAAGTAATTTTGACAAAGCTTAAATTTTTACGACACATGCCTAATTATTAATTCGACAATTATGAATCTGTCTGTCTACACTGCTATGCTATGCTATTATAAGGTTAGAAAGGGATACAATAGTTTTATAGAATATATCCAACTGTAATGAATGTTAGGAGTCATAAAATCATCATGATGCCTTCTAACGCTACACCTATAAACGCAATTTTTAATGCTGCATAAAGGATTATGCGACATGCACATTAAAATGCTGTTGGTACACGTAAACCATTCTAACCTTATTAGCTACGCCCCGCGGTTTCACCCGCGTAAGTCCGTATACCATTGGAATATCGGGATAAAAAGTTGCCTATATGTTATTCCAGTTGTTCAGTTATCTACGTACCAAATGTAATTTCAATCGGTTCAGTAGATTTTGCGTGAAATAGCAACAAACACACAGGCACATCCTTACAAACTTTCGCATTTATAATATTAGTAGGATAACATAGAATTATTTCAATATTTATCATAAATTTAGCATGTTCCCACAAACTGTGTCCAACGGAGCGGTACATCAAAATTAATTTAGTTCAAATGAGCCCTCAATCTTTGTCGAGTGTCTGGACACCTGGAGCGGCTGCAATTTGGCAGCAAGCCACGCAATCCTCCAATCCCCAAGAAGAATTGTTCGACAGCAAGATATTAATTGGCAACGAATCGCCATAATATCCTTGTACCTAATTACCCAATAAATCGGTGAGGGTTTAATTAAAACACATTTGTTATTGTAATTATTTATTTTCAAACGTTCCGTGTGCGATGTATGTATGTAGACGTTGGGAAGTATTTACCGATAGCAGTGATTCAATGCAAACATTGGTAGATTGCATCTAAGCGATTTCAAATGTTATGCACGAACATTTATCAGATTTCGATAATTCTTGGAGAAAATTTAGTTTTGGTTTGAAACGTGATGAAATAAAACCGTTTCTAATTAAAGCGTTACTATAGGTAAGATATTTTACACCCGTGTGTTTATATCATATATTACTTGGTAATTTTGAACCACAATGCCCATGAATTAATTTATATTAAATACCCACTGCTAAGGCAAAGAGTAAAATATGTAGTCAAAGCATGTTTCATGAAATAATTGAAAAAAAATCTGTATGAAAAAATTTCAGCATTTCTCAAAACATTAAAATATACATCGATTACTAATATGAATTCAATGAACCTAAGACTAACAATCAGTTAGTAAACACGTTCAGTCATTTATTCCACAGAACTCAGCTACGTCATTCAAAGAAACTTTTTCTATAGACTCCCGATAACTTTTATTGAGAATATTGAGTTGGATTTTCACTTGGTAACGCCTCGAATATATTTCATAGCTATATAATAGATTTACAAAATAAGTTCTCTCATTTATTGTTTTATTGAGTTTAATAGTTACCACAGAATTACTTTAAATACGATATTTATTTGCCTTTACTTTGCATTCGCATACTGAATAAAGCTTGAACTTAAATGTTTATTCTGAAATATTCTTATTAAAACTATATAAGGTTACAATGACGGACACACGAATTAAAACTCTTATTGATATGAATAAAAATGAATATTCCAGTAAATGCATTATATAATAAAATTAAGACATAAATATTCGTTTCTGTTATAATGATCAGATATAAGGTATGGTTTTATTTGTAATTGTAAAGTACAACTATCAAATACTATTTATGTAGTGATAATAATTAATTGACCTTGATTAAAGCCTGATGAGAACTTCCAATATGTCTAAAACTGTTGAAACATCATAAATATACAACAAAAAAAACCTAAAATATCAAAGTTCATTTTTGTAATCGTAAAATAAAATGAAAGTAAAAGATTTTTTTTATTTTCTAATGTAAGTCACATTTCAATTTATTTTGTTAAAACAATAAAACACATAATGTATAGTTTTTTAATAAATGTATAATGTTACTTTTTCAAAGTAGGCATGTAAAATTGCATTGACAATTATTAAGATCGTTTAAGTGTTTCTCTTATTAAACTAAATTTAATTTAGTCGCCATATTTCACTGTCCCAAATGCAAATAATATTCAAATAATAAGAAAAAGCAAAACGAGCTACAGCATCAAGACTAAAGTAATGAAAAATTATTCTAAATCTGAAAGTTTAAATGAAATGAAATATTAGGCTCTTTTTGTTCTGAAATTCAAATAGGCTTTATTAAATAACTTGTAAAAGGCTAAATGAATGACTTCTTTTACTTAGTTAGAATACTGTAAATTCACTTACTTTCAAACTTTTTAATCAAATTTTGACTGATCACTTTGTATCTCGGAACAAATAAATAAATTTTAAACGAACGAAACGCGCTTTAACAAATATATTGGATAATTCAAAGCCTGATTAGAATTATTTATAACTATGAAAAACGGAATCGGATTCGCATAAAATAATTAAAAATGTCTCCGAATAATGATCTTTCTAATTTAACCTGCGTATGTAAAACTACAGTGAATAACTAAATTTCAATATTTCTTGCGATTTAATAAAATTGATGGAAATGAATTAACAACAAAAATCCATGAATTACATGTACGACTAAATTAAATTTAGTGAAAAAGAAGCATCACATAATTACAAAAATTGTTTATTTAACATTCGTCACAACCGCTAAAATGTTATTGTTCAAAATAGCATTCATAAAACACAAATAAATGCAACACAGCGGCATCGGCCATTTTTATTAAGTACCCCGCCAACTTAATCTAATTGCATTAACTTCAAATAAAATTAAGTTCACATAAACGAAAATATTCATATAAATTTTTTGAGCACTGTTAAATGCATCTTGACTATTTATTGCGATTGATTAAAGTTGCAATACATTTTCTTGAATCTAAATCACCAATAATTATTTTTATATGAAAATTTTTAAAGTTTCCATATAATTTGCGTCGACCGCAGCTGTCGAGAATGCGCTTTGAAATGAGCATCGATAAATGACATTCTACCATTTACTACCATTTTTATGTTTAAATCGGGAATGTTGCTTAAAACTAAATTCAGATCAAAGCATTTACAATATAAATAAACGAGTATGCTTTATAAATACAGTAAAACAGCCTGGCACTTACTATTGCATTCAGAATGAGGAAAAATAAATAAATAAAAAGCCTGTAAATGTCATACACTCTTAGGTATTTTTTGGGTGTGATTGGTATAAAATGTAGGAAAACATATAGATTTATGTCAGGCTCAATTTCTTAATACTAAAGTCAGAAAATAAAATTAATTAAAACTAAATAAATGCTACACCACATCCACACTTTAACTAGAAATAAATATAATTTTTTTTGTACTGTCAAAATCCGCGCACTATCACATGTACACTCCAAACTACCATAGACTAACTACCAAAATAGTAGCTTTTAATTGCAGTCTTATTCGAATGGAATTTATACTCTATACGTATTGCCTTGAAGGTCCATTTTTCCTTGAATGTGGTAATGTGTCGTCACTACTTGTGTTGTTGCCGCAGTTGTTGTTGTGGAGGAAGGACATTTCTACTCCTGCGTCTCCACCCTAATAAAAGAAAATTATTAATTTATATTATTTTTTTAAGATATACCCTATCCTACTAATATTATAAAAATATTATAAATGCGAAAGTTTGTAAGGCTTCACATCCTTTTGTGTGTTTGTTGCTCTTTCACGCAAAAACAACTAAACTGATTGCAATGATATTTGGTATGTAGACAGCTGGACAACTTGAATAATATGAAGGCAACTTTTTATCCCGATATTCCTACGGGATACGGACGTACGCGGGCAAAACCGCGGGGCGCAGCTAGTTATTCTATAGTATAACAATGCCAATATCTTCGAGACGTTATCAACTATAACGGTAATATAATATACATAGTAACGCAATGATTCATCGAAGTAGCGTCTTTTTTTAAATAAAAAGTGCCAAAAATTCAATGTTTCTTTTAGGAAGTTTTACATCCAACCCCAAACAAGTTAACCGATTGAGTTTGTATTTGAAAAGGACAACCCTTCAATTTACCATACCCTATGCATATTAGGAAATGAATTACTCGATTATCCTAAACTACAACTTTTTATCGATATTCTAAATAAATAAGTAACAAGAATTGACCCATAACGTTTAGCTGAATACAAAATACTTCATTGTTCAAAAATGAAACCAAAAACATAATTAAGAACTATAAGGAAGCGTTTTTTATCGACAGATAAATATACTATATAAAGTAAAGGTATATATACTATATACAATATATAGACGTATGTTTAAAATAAATAATTAGGAAGACCTAATTACTATAAGCACAATAATGTTTTAAAATTTGCAAACATGTGTTTCACATCATTCGCAACCAATAATATGTAATCCCTAATTACGTAGTCAATATAATATACGCGCGTATATGACTGTAGAATATATCATTCATCCAACATTAGCAATATATTTGGAGATAATTATCATATGGCAACATTACCTATCAAATTTTAGCAAACGGTATAAATATACCAAAGAAATAAGTTTTACAAAACATGAGACAAGTGCTTTCACCTCGGAGCAAGAACATTGCTTGATGCATAAAATATCATAAGCATCATTAAATATTAAGAACCATTAAGCAACAAATGTTAGCTCTTATAGTTAACTATCTTATATCTGACATGTTTACGAATATTTATGAGTGAAACTATCACTTAGAAACTATACGAATTAAATATATATATATACGCAACACCATTATTGACCACTAATAAACATTCGCAAATTGATGAATGAATTCAGAAATAACATAATTAAATTATTGAATTTAACATATACTTTGTCTTTAAATGTTGGCAACCCTATATTTAATCTCACCACATATTGAAATCAGAAATAAAAACTTCCGCCTCATTTCGTATATTTCACAGAAGGAATTAATAACACAGATCAGAATAAAGTCGACATATAACTCTACTGGATGAACGAACAATTTTAAGGTTTACATTTTCATGGCCTATTCATTCCTTTTAAATCCTATATATTGATAGTTAATACCCTATTTGGCCATTTTGAAAATTAAATATTATGAAAACTTTATCTTGGCCAAAATACCTAAGTTTGATTAACTTAAACACAAAATATTGCATTAATTTAACACACCGACATTCCCAAAAAACGACCTAAGGTTACCAATAAATTTTATTTCTCAACACAAAACATATACTGAAATCTACTTTTTCCAAGTTTTTTTTTTTAGTAATTTTCAAACAGTTAGCAGCCCTAAGATTAAAAATATGTCCCACTATACTCGCATACATAATACAGTCTTGCAAACACATTATCACTGGTCTCACCTCAGAGTGCATCGGGTTGGCCGTAATGGTGATGGGCACTTTAGCCGCGATGTAACCGCCGCCCTCGCCGGATCCTTTCTCCTCTATAAATAAAATTTGCTGTTCAATAGGTGGTGGATTTTGTTTATTTTATAATTTTTTAGCTTCAAGAAAGATTCAGTGTTTGGAATTTAGATGATTTAACAATAATTGATAACTGTAAGTAGAGTTTTGTATCTGTTTGAAATGGAGTAGAACTCAACCTGTTCCTGTTTTCATTCACAAACCCAGTGTTATTCTGATTGCTAAGTATCCAATAGGGAAACATATGGATTTACCTCTAAGCTTATGATAGACTGGATAAAAACTTCATTTTACTACATTTTCTAGTGTGTAAATGAACAAAAAATTCACAGAACAGCACAGATTAAATAAAAAATGTAACTGTAACATCGCGATTAACCTACTTCCGTTACACAAAAAAGAACGAACTGTTAAAAGAAACACTGCATTACTATGTTGTGTGCTCTGCTCTGTGCAGACTAAAGATCGCAGTTTTCTTATCTGATTTTAGAGTATAAAACGCTTCCGACGCTCGCACATAAAACTTAGAATGATAATGAAATGTTATTGCCACGTGGTGGTCGTTAAGCACACAATCTCGGGCTCAAATAAAACGGCCAGAGGGAAGAAGACGGATAGTGGCAGCCTCAAATAAAACTTAACCTTATTACCGTCAAGTTGACACTTTATAGCATCTATTTTTGTTAGCTTTACGAGCGATAAGCATACTCAATACGAGTGCTTGTTTACTTTATAGCCCATTGTATCCGAATAATATAAAAATAACGCAACGGGAAATGAGAATCTGTATCGTCGGTCATAACATTCGTTCTGGAATACGCTCATTCGTTTATTATTCGTTCAATCGTTCAGTTATCGGCGCGCATTTTTTACAGCTGGCATTTATTACACTTTATTCCGTTCCTTTATCCATTCATTTACTAAGCGAGTTAATATTTTACATAAACAAATAGCGGCGTTCAGGTAATTTATAAAGCCAGGCAAGGTTTATTAGCGCTGTATTAGAAGAATAGAGTAAACGCATAGTTTGTTAGTATAATGTTCTTTCTTGTATATTTCAGTAAATTGCGTGAATGGGTCAAAGTAATGTTTTTTCATTATTAATTCGAACTATTTGAATTAGTATTAAATTAATTTACACAAATATTAGCTTTTTGGCTAAATTTGTTATATTACTGTAATTATTAGTCGTACAAATCTTGTAAGCGTAATTCATATATAGCAAGTCTTACTAAATTATATTATTTTTTAAATATTTTAATTGTATAGAAACGAAATGTTTTCAACTTGTCAAAGCAAGAACAAATTTAAATGGCACCAAACGGAAGGCACCAGCTTTCAAATAATACAGAGACAGAAAAATGCATTCGAGTCCAGAACATACTCCTTTTTTTGAAGTCGGTTGAAAATAGCAGGTGAATTTGTTGGAGCGCGCCGCACAAAGTACAATGCTTTAATTTTAACGTCCTATTACGACAATTGTTAGCTCCGCTGCAGAAAACACGGAGCAATAACATAAAAGCATACATATAACTAAAACGAACATTGTCTAATAAAAGTTCCGTATAGTTCCCTAATCTAGACCATTTTGACTTAAAGCCTTCTCGTCAAATTATGTTCGTTATCAAATAAATAATATATTTACACTGTACGAAGAATTAAACCTTTTCTCACCAACCAAGAGAACGTCTTTCAACGTGATGAAACTTCAGCAGTTTTGTATTTCGCTTCGCAGCGATAAAACAGACGATTACTGTCGATGCCGAATTAAAACCGTACCGAATGCAATGCGCAACGGGAGCGGGGTTAACAAACAAAATGTTTCAGCTAAAACCGCCGGCAACATTTTGTGGGCTCATTTTTAGACGTTTCAAAGGAAATGCGCACAATTTGTAAATAACAGTCGTTCTCTAGTTGTATTGTAGTTCGGGCAGTTATCAAATGTGGCGGCGGTTAGCGTTACGACACTTTGTACGTTTGCACGAATGTAATTATATCGTTGGGGAGATAAAGGATAATTTTAAGACGGGCTCGTGTGTAGTTTTGATAAAGCGCGTTTGTGAGAAAGTTATAAGTTGAATATGTTTATGGTTACTCATTTGCTATATCAGTTCTGTTATACAACAGCAGATATGACTGAGTACTGGTAATGTTCTTAAACTATGCTTTTAAAACTTCTGACATTTCTGTGGTAACGTTATAAATCAATTCGTTATATTGGCATTTAAGAATTTTTACTTGTTGTTGTTTAATATAGATTAAGACCTTTAACTTTTGCCAGACATTTCAGATAATATACATAAATATGAAATACTACATTTATAAGCATGATGCGTCGGGTTCCAAAACAGAGGACTAGCAAAGTAAAGTGATAAGTCAATTCTCTCTAAATGGCGTCCGACATTTACGTTTCTTAATATGGTGCTCACATAATATACTCATTCAATAGCGAGTGCTAATGAAATAACACTACGGTGGCACAATTTGCAAAATCGTTATTCGTTATGATCTTTAATTAATTGCCTAGTATTGGAGGCGTTAAAACTACCTCTTAACTCTTATTTATTTATTTTTATTTACTTATTCTTTATGGTACATATCACCAAAAAGAAAAAAGAAAAACAACAAATCTCTCTTGTTCAGTTCAAGATGTTGCGAACTAAAAAGATCAAGTATCAAATACCTTTAGGTGTTTGCTATGTCTGTACTATTTAACTGCTACCTAATGTAACTAGTACGCACTGCAAGTAGTGGCGGCTGCGCAGCAGGACGACGCCTCTCTAATGCTCCCACATACAGCTCTATCTCTACACACACCAGGAGACGACGGCCGCGCAAGCATTATACACCACAGATAATATCTCTGCAACTATGTGTCCAGTGCACTCCCAGAGTACCTCCAGAACGGTAGAGTCCCTGGTAGAATGGAGGCAGAGGCCGGGAGAGCAGTGACTCTATCGCGCAGTAGAGTCCTCTAGCAGAGTGGCAGGGCGCCAGGAGAGCTGCGACACTAACGTGCCGCGGAATCCTGTAGCAGAACAGCAGGGCGCTGGGAGAGGAGCAGCGCTACATGCACACGCGAGTGAGGGGAGGGGGTACTCACTGGCGGGGTGGCGGCGGCTGCGCTTGCACAGCAGCAGCGCGGCGGCGAGCACGAGCAGCAGCGCGGCGGCGCCGAGCGCGCCGCCCGCCGTCACCAGCGTGCGGCTCTCCGGCTGCGCGTCGTCGGCGGGCGCGACCGTGCTGCTGCTCTCCGCTGATGCGGAACGTTGCGTTTTCGCCACCTGGTTGAGCGAGAGGATTGTAATTTTTTCTTTCATTTGATAACTTGACATTTCACTGCAACCACACGGTACGATCGTTATGATGATGAGTAATGATATAATATATAAAAAGACATCCCTGTTCAGGTACAGCCTTTCGGCAGTCGCCTTTTAGCCTTCTCTACAGTTACTCTTGCCTTAGATAAATTTTAATTAAATTCGCCTTATGCGTTTGCTGTAAGGCTGATGAAAGATGTCTGATAACGCATAAATGGTACGTCAACTACGAAGGTATGGATAGCCAATTGTACGAAAGGACTCTAGATTTTCTATTCGTTTTTTATTTTATTTTATTTTATTTACTTGAGAGGACAACCCATTTGATCGCTATCAGATAAAGAACAATTATTGGCGACAGTGTACATTATAAGATGGATTTTTTATGTTAATTGTTTCCAGTAGTGGAACACATATTTTCTACTAAGATATAGGTCGTATTCTTGTTTAATTCCATATTTTTTTTATCCAAACACAGGTTCTCTACAAAATGTCACGGTAGGGTATTTCAAAGTCTAAGCAAAGATCAATACTCATTTTTAATACTTTTTTACGCTATAGCAACTCTATATCCTTTAAAATAAGTAATATATAAGTTGCCGGTTTTCACAAGAAATCGAGGCCAGAATTGCGAAAGCAATTAATCTAATAGATCTGGCTTCCAATACAAACTTCGTGCATAACAAATTTGTTAGGATTTTGTTGTCTGTAGAAAGAAGACCTGTACTTCATTTTGACATTTTTTATTTCGTTATACCTAATATCTTAGTTAAACATCTTTGGTATAATTTAAGCTAATAGGGTTGGCAACCCAAATTCTAGGGCACCAGTTCTGATTCATTTATATTATTCAATAAATATGATGATTGTATCATATTTGAAGAATTTCAAGACAAGAGAAAAATATCTGAAGCCAATTTTTCGCTTTATCGTTACGATATACGCATATATCACTAGGCCAATTAAGCGAATCACCTCTAATATTTTGCCTACTTTAAAGTAAAACTGCCATATTTTTTTTCAAATATGTATAAATCGTAAGTATCTAATATTTAAAAATCAAATTAAATAACGTTTTTGCTTTTATTAATAAAACGTATTGCGTATTGTACCACGTAATTACTTTATGTAAAAAATATCCATTTATTAATATATAGTCCAATTGTCACTCACAAGTATAGCGCTGAAGTCAGACGGCGCCTGCGCAGAGTACGCCTGCAGTTTCAGCTCGTACGCCGTGTCGGGCGCCAGGTGCGCCAGCGACACGCTGCGCGCCGCCCCGCCCACTGTCACCTGCGGAATGAGCCTTGTGTGTACTGGGTTAAGGTTGATTTTTGTTTTACTGTATCTCAACTGTCATCTAGTATTTGATCCTGATGTTCCTTATTGGATTGTGTTAAGGTCTAATATTGATTGTTTTTGTTCTACAGTGAGACTATTTTACGTGCATTTGTTAGATTTTTTTATCATATGTTTAAAAAAAAAACAATTGGAATTTTACATCATGATCATTCTTCATATAAAACTAGAATATGATACCTCATAATAACAACCTCAGATTATTATATAATAGATTTTCTTAACTTAATTGATAACGGTGTACCAAAGCATGGAATATGATTCAAGGCAAAAGTATAGCAAAAAGTAACTTATGAGTATACCAAATATTCCAAATTATTTATTCAAATTGAATAAAATAAAACAAAAAAAAAAAAATATATATATATATATATATACTAAAACCATTGCGTATAAAACAATCATGATACCCTTTTAACTTTCACTCCATTTCTTATACGAATTCCTCTCATCATTATCTATCAAGTAAATCGAGTTAACAATATAAAGGGTCGTTTAGCCCTAACATTTATATTACCTTTTCGTATGCTCCAGCTGAGGAAACAGCTCGGAAGTACACGTAGAAGCCTTCCGCCTCAACGCCACCCTCACTCGACCACTATACAAAGGAATAATGTTTAATTTTGACAAAATTAGTCCTAGACAAACGAAATCAGAAGGACTTAAAATCATAGTTATGAAATATTTTTTTCATAACAATTATTATGGTATATTTTTTTATCATGCTCTTTTTTAAATTAACTCCCTTCCTGCTCCGGAAGATAATCGTATTGGAAAACTTATCCATCATTTATATTAATTTTTATTGTTAGTTAAACCTGAGATTCAATTCGAAATAGATATATTAGTATTCTTTTACTAATGTTACATTTCTATTTGATTTCATTTAACTCTCGTGATCTTATTTAAACACCACCTACTCCAATGTTAAATTATAATAGACCCTATCCAAAGGTTGTCTGGCAGAGATAGCTTTAAAAGGGATAAGTATTAATTTATTATATTTAACCTAATAAATGTTGTACCTTTCTTGTTTTCTTCATCTTCGTTTGTTAATATTCTTCATTTATATGGTATAATTATAGTATTGTATTGTATATATTTATTGAAAATTTTATTTTCCCCGTCTTAAAGTACCCCGCCTTATCCAGTTCATAAATTATTTAAAAAAATCTCAGCAAGAAAATATATTATCTATATGAAGAATTATAAAATACGGAGAATTTTTTATAAGACAGAAGGATAAACAATAAGGTTTCCTACGAACAACTTTCAAAAGAAGCTGGGTTGGACAGTCTCATCTAACTGATATTATAATAGTTGGTAAACCTCCGTGAATAGGGGACTTTAAAAGACTATTGATTTGATTTAAATGTTGCCATTTTATGTCTTAGTCTTAGAACTTATCAGAATTTATTTAAAACATTGTTAATGTTATGTATGTAAAGACCGGAGATTAATTATTACTAGTAATCATTATTTCGACTTTATAACAGTTTCCAGAAATTATCGATAATTAACTATTATTATTTAGTCCTTGGTACAGTGATTAACGCGTGAGCGAACCGAGGGGTCCTGGTTTCGAATCCCGGTGGGGACGCACAAAAAAATGTCTCGGTCTGGCAGGGCACAGAAGGTTGATCACTTACTTGTCCATAAAGAAAATCGATCAGTGAAACAGATGTATATCAACTGCCCCATACTTCTTTTTTTTATGTCATAGCGGGCAACTGAGCTGGTGGTTCTCCTGATGGTAAGCGATCACCACAGCCCATGATTATTCGCAAAGGTAGGGCCTCTGCGAATGTGCTGCCCGCTTTTTTGGGGTAAGGGAAAAGGAATGGATTAACGACTGGGAAGAAGGAATGGACTGGGACAGGTGAGGAAAAGGAAACGGGCCTCCGGCTCCCCCACTCACCGTACGAAACACAGTGGCACTTCCCCGGTGCGAGCTGGCCCAATTCGTGCCGAAGCGTGCTCGACTCCCACAATAGATACCATACTCCTTTTTTATTTACTCCTTATTTATAAATTATATCTTATCGTAATAATTTGTCCTGTTCAAATATAATATAGAGTTGTAGAATTAACGAATCCCTTTGCCTTTATTATTCCCTTGTTTGTAGTTCAGTTAAAATAAATTTAGATTAAACCTGTATAATTGTTCAAGATCATACGACCCACTTTAACTAGAAACTGTGAATCACTTAACCTAACTAGGGATTCCCTTGTTGGCATGTATTTATAGATTAAACCAGTCTGTTTGCTTGTAGCTCTAACGGAAAATTGCTCCTTAAGCGAGACGCAATAAGGTTCAATATAGCTTGCAAACAATTTAAATAATCTCAGAATTTCAGAAAACTATGGTTTAACTACATTATTGGACACTTGATTCTTAATATGAATAAGCTTATTGTGTTTGCAAAATGGACTTTATTGTAATGGTTATAGGGTTATAGTTATGCGATTACACAATAACATTAATATTTTAATTTGACTTTCTCATTTCTCTATAGCATAGTATGTACTCCTCTACTTATTTGAATATTTAAATGAACTCCAAATGATAACTACCTCTTCTTATTCAGACACGTATAAAAATGATACTTTTAACATGTTTTCATGAATTGTCCAGTCCAACTTTGAATGCAAAAGCTGCTCATTCAATAAATTGGTTTTAATTAAACTCCAAAGCCGGATTGTCTAAACATTTTACACTCCCAGGGCATATTATGACGGCTAACACTATCCAATTAGGTTATTTGCTGCGCTGTGCTGCGAACTTATCAAAGTCTTATCAGTGTTAGTGGAACTTGGTGCTAAGCTTCGTATTAGTTTTAATGTAATGTAAAAGTTTTTATACATTTTTAACGATACTGCCCACTGCTTGCACGTATGTACTGTTCTTGTTTAGTACGAACTTGATGGTTTTTTACAGATTTTTTTAAGGTTTATTAGTATTCTGTGATTTTCGTTTAAAAACATGATGTCTGTTTTTTATCATACTTTATATGATCTTAAGTCATGTTTCAGTTAATAAACATTTTTTTAAATATTGTGCTCTGAACATGTTTAAATAGCGTTTCAGAGATAATGAAAAATAAACTGTCATATACAGATCATGATACAGATTTAAAATAAATCAGGACACGATTATTATTTTGCTACGAAATTATGGATATAGATGAATCTCTCCTAATTATATTTTTCATGTTTATGTGTACTGCACTGCAATTATAATGTATTCTTTGCCACTCACAGTCCATAGTCCACAGTACAGAGTGAGATATCAACGCCGTGATTTTATCGCACGTCGCGTTCTTAGTAGAACTTTATACTGCTCCCTTAAGTGTGTACAATTGTTTTTACCCACTCACTAACCAAAAGCTGAAAAGAGTGAGGTGACAACGCAGTCGCTTTATCCAATGCGAGCGCTCGGGGCAACGACTTGCACTGCGTTGTAAGTATGGTGTCATTGCAGCCGAGTTTATTGTCTTGACCGTTATGGAAACCTCGGATTAGTAACAGATCATTTTTGCACTCCTAGTCACTTTCTAATCAAGATGTATTTATAATGAGATTATTGAGTGTAGTTGTCGTTCTAATATTTGCGGCTTTGTGGAACCTATGAGTGTGTATAGTTGTCTGGATAATGAAACCTATGAGAGTGTAAAGTGGTGTGGATGATGGAAACTATGAGACTGTACAATGGCGTAGATAATGGAAGTTATGAGTGTGTACAGTGGTGTGGATAAGGGAACCTATGAGTGTAAGGTGGTGTAGATGATGGAAGCTATTAGTATGTACAGTTATGTTCTCCCCACTCACCGTCCAATTGAGCTGTATAGAGTGAGGCGACAACGCAGTGGCCTTGTCCAGCGCGGGCGCTCGCGGGCCGCGGGACGCGCCGCGCTGCAAGTAGAACTTGGTGCTGCTGCGACCGAGTTTGTTGTCCTGGTTCGAGTACACCGCGGCTATGCGGAACCTGTGAGTTTGTTTGTACGTTTGTAAATGAAACTAGCGAGTACTAGCAGAATGATAACAAATTTATGCAGTTCATAGGTGTATCTGTACACTCTGTCACTATCTTATAAACTGTATTTGTAAATGTACAAAATGAATTTCCTGTTTTCATCACTAGATGCGCTACTTTCCTTTTATCTTTTGCTAAGAACGTAAAACTGTGCAATGCAACATTAATTAAACAAAACGTTGGTTCTATCAAGAAGTCTACGAAGTTTATTGAAAAAATATTAATACTGTGGCACTGTTGTGTGTCACTTTGATCGGACCCTACCTACAAAACTTAATTAAATCATTGAATCGCCGATAACGTCCTACAGAGTAGATGAAGCATGTAAGGTACTACTAATGTGTTCTATGCGAAATGCTATCTTAGAATACCTATCTTAGGATCTGCGCTATCTGCTGCTCTCTCGCTGGGCTCCATGGTGTCAATTGAAATGAATTAAGAATGTATATAAGTATGATGAGTAAATAAATACTAATTGAAAAGAATTCCTTAGTGTATTGTTTTGTTCGATTTAAATTTGCCACAAAGATTCGTTCCTATTCCTAGTTGGATCGCATTATATTGTACAGGAGAATTGTAACCAAACAACCATATAGTGTACAATTAAAATGCAAACAAACACAACAATCGAGAGATTAATATCTCAATTTTAATGATATGAAAAGTATGAAGCATATTTCATGACATCGTATCATTGAAATTTAACACAACGTCCGAAAAACACAATGCATTATAATCCTTATTATATTATCATTATTCATATGAAAGCGCTTACATTAAATGATTTAATAATGAAACGGATAAATTGAATAAATTCAATCAACACAAGTTTTAAACAAACACAAATCAGTTATTACATTTTCGACAACCATAATCGGGTTAAAATCAATAATATCATTTAAATTATTCATAGGCGATTGCGCTAAATATATTACATACAATCAAATTGTAACTGAACGACATCCGTTTATATTCACAAAGTTTTGAAGGTAAATTATGTGAAAATAAGGAGCATCTGTATTTAGATTTATGTGTATCTTTATATTGTTCGTAAACCTCGATATGTCAAATATAATATTATGTACACTTACTTCGTTCTCTGTGTATGTGAGGGTATACTTGTATCTTCGTATAAACATTCATGCAATGTAGGAATGTTTGCGTTCATTTATGGCTTCGTCAGATAGACCGCGTTAACACGCGTCAGAACGCTAACCTTACGCTGCGCTATGACGCTGAATGAATGGATTTATCAGATAGAAAGCGTAGGTACTTTGCGCATCAGAGAATCGCTCTGTTTGACGGTAAAGTGCCGCGTAGTATAGGCGGTCAGTTAGCGCTCTGGCGCGCGGTCTGTACGCCTTCTGTTCTACAAATGACGGCATTGAAACGGAAAATATCATTTGCAAACGTCGTTCTACACTTGAGGGTTTGCGTATTCATGCGAAATTCAGTGACCGACATTAGACGATAACTTAATTGACGACTATACTTTATTCCCAACTAGCTGCGCCCCGCGGTTTCACCCGCGTAAGTCCGTATCCCGTAGGAATATCGGGATAAAAAGTTGCCTATATGTTATTCCAGTTGTCCAGCTGTCTACGTACCAAATTTCATTGCAATCGGTTAAGTAGCTTTTGCGTGAAAGAGCAACAAACGTACACATCCTTACAAACTTTCGCATTTATAATATTAGTAGGATTAATAGGATTTAAAACTGAGCGAAACCACGGCGAGTGACTAGTATCCAAATACTATTTGTATCTTGCATATGTTACGAAACGCGGAGTTAGTTTGGTCAATACATCAGTTTGATATAATGTGCGACCGCGGAACAAATAAGCGGTGCATACAATAGAATTAAATTTGCCCAGCAAAATTTTGCACATATGCGTCTAAATTTAACGTAGAAATTTCTAGATAATAATTTAATTTGTATCATAAAACATTTGAACGGCTGCGGTGTGGGTTAGTTATATGTTAAAATAAATATTAGTGTTGTGTTGGTTTTGATTATAAATTAAATTGTAGAATAGATGATTGATTAGATAGTATAATAAAGTTTAAGATATTAATAAAGTCCTCTTTACCTCAAGTAGTCCCCTTAACTAACGTAATTCATATAGGACTGCTGCGTCCCGCGATTTCACTCGCGTAAGTCTGCATCCCGTAGGAATATCGGGATAAAAGTTGCCTATGTGTTATTCCAGTTGTCCAGCTATCTACGTACCAAATTTAATTGCAATCGGTTCAGTAGTTTTTGCGTGAAAGAGTAACAAACATACATTCATAATATTAGTAGGATAAGCTTTTAAAGATCATATTTAATCAGTTAACTTACTTATAGTATCGGTCGGGCAGCAAACCGTCTATTTCATACGAATGTATATAAGCGGGTATATCGTAGTTAGCCGTGTGCCACTGCGCTCCAGACGAGTTACTTGCTTCGCGATACTGGACCTAAGTGATAAAATAATCTATAAATCATTGAAAAAATCTTGATAAATTATGCATTGGGACTCGAACCCGCGTCTTTTTGCCAAACCGTAGCAACGCCTAGCCCCTCAGCCACCGTGATCCCGCCACAGTGATCGAATTTCTTCTACTCTTTCGGTTTTATGTGCCTAAGGGGCACCCCACGCCATCTATTGCGATGATTAAGAACCATCACAACCAATACGAAACATTATTTCAATGATTGCAATATTGCATCGATGGAACGCGGCCTTTGTTAAATTTTATTTTTAGTTTTATAGCATTGAAATGGTTTATAAATGAGAAATTATATATAAATGATAAATATATAATATGACTGATAAATTATATAGCATTTCAATGCTATAAAACTAAAAAGCAATTGAATAAATCTTTTTGAAAGAAATAGAATAAATTACGCTTATATATTAAACTTTACACGATTAAAAACACATAATAGGACAAACACTATATTGTAGGAATGTTTGTCCAATTGTTTGCGATGTGAACGACCGGTATGATAGTAAAATGTATTGCGCAAATAATATATTTATAAGTAGAACTACTATAAGTAGTACTACAGGCTAATGCTAATGTAAACTACTTGACTGATTTCAAGATTCATATAACGGTATCATTACATTCCTCCTAAACGTACATACTGTTTATTTTTATTGCATTTTAAAACTTTTTAAATTATATTTTAACTAGCTGCGCCCTGCGGTTTCCCCGCGTGAGTGTGTATCCCGTAGGAATATCGGGATAAAAAGTTGCCTATGTGTTATTCCAGTTGTCCAGCTATCTACGTACCAAATTTCATTTCTATCGTTTAAGTAGTTTTTGTTTAAAAGAGTAACAAACATTCATACATATATCCATCCACTTACAAACTTTCACGTTTATAATATTAGTAGGATGTTCCAAGCCTTCTTATCAGATATTTGGTGATGATGATAATGATGATGATGGTGGTGATGGTGATGATGATGATGATGATAATGCTGGTGATGATGGTGATGATGATGATGGTGGTGATGGTGATGATGGTGTTGGAGATGATAGTGGTGGTGATTATGGTGATTAATGGTGGTGATGATAATGATGATGATGATAACAATAAATACTAAAGATTACCTTATAGAACTGTATGGGCAGGCCGTGGTTGGAGTGCGACCACGACACCATGACGCTCTCGTCTGACAGCCGCGTCACGTTCGGCCGCGACGGCGCTATCAGCACCGCTGCGTTTAACATTATCTTAGTAGATATAAATTACGTGTTACGTTGTTTGTCCACGATGGACTCCTAAACTACTTGATCGATTTTAATCAAATATGAGCCAGTTTGATTCGACTTAAAAGATGGGTCTATTTAATATTATATCAATTACGATAAGTTACTACCCTAGCGGAGCCGGGGCATACAGCTATTATTATAACTAAACATGTAAATCAATGAAGTCATATATTTATCCTAATACTTGATCTTTATCCCTACTAGCTTTTCGCCCGCGGCTCCGGCCGCGTAGTCCAACAAAATCCCTTAGAAATGATGTCTCCTAGCGTTAAAAAGCAGCCAATGACACTCTATTGCCTCCTGACTATCGGCAGCACACAAATCATATCACAAAATCGCTCCGATACTAAAACGAAAAACAAATACTTTCGCGTCAATAATATTAAGCTTATTTTATAATGTTATTTGTACATAGGTCAAGGGAAAATATAAATTTCAATTAATATGATATTCGTTTTAAAAAACCAATTAATTTAAATGCCATAAACTGTGTTATCAATATTTTGTACTTTCGACAACATTTTGTACCAAATTACGAGCAGATCTCTATTTTAAATTCAGATTTTGACAAAGCAGTTAGTTATCAATCATTATTCGTTTAGAGATTAAAATCTTTCCGAACGAATTTCGAACGATATTTTAAACATCGGATTTTACAAAAAAATATTTAGTTTCCATTTCAAAAGCTTTTATAATTTAAGCGAATAAATGTTTATAACTTATCTAAACAGATATTTTTTTATTTTTCTATTCATATGTACATAATTTTGTACTATCTTTAACCATTAAAGCCGACAGGCGTAGAGAGTAAATGCTTAGACAACATTACATTTTGGTTAACGTAACCTCTTTTATATATAGATCTGAGACATGGTAATGGTAATTTATTTTCTATTCTTTCTGTTTCCAAATATTAAATGAAGTATTTATCTTGTTGCTAGTTTCATGTTTTTAAATATAATTTTACTATGATCCCCCTTTTGTATTTACCTTTATGTTTCCGTAAGTTCTTACGGTTGTGACGCTTTGGTGGTTGCGATGGAATGTGCATTGTTTTAGGCATTTCTGCTGAATAGTCCTGTAAACAAGATACAATGTTTTAGTTCTCGAATGGTTATAACCGTTTGTACCAAGTGTTTTTGTTGAGTTCACAATTCGTAAATGCATAGGATACAAAAAAAAATCTTTCTATCATTCTAATATGTTAGTTTCAGGTTTTAAGAATAGATTACATGATTTGTTGAATGATCCATGGCGCATATACTTTTATTTTATTTACAACTTGATGTTATATCCATAGTTTCGATAACATACTATCTTTAATTGTTTTTCCGATGTTCATATTCTAATTACACTTAATTTTAAGTGAACATTAAAAAATATACGAATATTCGCATTAAAAATGAAGTTATAATATATTCATATATTACACAATAAATTTTTACTTATTCATATACATACATGATACGATAATGTATGCATATTTTAAATTTAATTCTTAATTGTAGTTAAAACATTGGTCATATATTTATAATAATAAAAGTTTCATAAATATAATTTAAGAAAATGTTGTGAGAGACTACTTTTAACTGAATGAGTGCGCCCAAAGGCAACATGTTAAAAGACATTACATATTTGTCTTAGTGAACCATTTTCTTTGTAAAAGTTTATAAAAAATATATTCAAAGAAGAAATATAAAAAGAACTTAAGTGTGTACTCGAACAATAGAGATTGTATATACATATTATTTGGTAATCTAAGTTTTCGTATATTATAATGATTTTGCATATAAAAATAATAAATACCTATAGGGTATTAAAATTTCTCATCAGAAAAATATACTTTGAGATTTATACAATCGGATGTGAAAAACGTTTGGAACTTAAAAACCTTAAACTTTTCACATTATTTTAAATGTACCTGTCTGTAACAGTGCGGGCTCGTTCCTTAAACAAGGGTATGTTTCCCTGTATGCCGTAGAATTATTATAGGTTCTATGCGAGTGTGGGTCACCTGATGGTAAGTGACCACCACCGATTATGAACATTTACAAAGGGCTTTTGCAAACGCGTTTACCGCTTTATGGGATAAGCATTATTTTACACATTTTTCACGCCAATCTTCTATGGGGGTGCGGTGCCAACGACCCAATTCGTGCCGCAGCGTGCTCGACGTATGTGTAAGTGGGAGTCTGTCAGTGTCATTGTTATCGTAAGCAAGTTTCACTAACATATACAACAGTGGCACGTGAACATAGTGCCATGTGGGTGTGTGCGTATGTGAAACTGTGAGTGTGATAGTCAATGTTATAGATGCGTGAGTGATTGCAATTTAGCGCGAGTGGCGCTCAATGTGACACTCAAAATTGAGATTCATATGTTTTTCCTCACCCTTCCCAGTCCTTTCCTTTATTCCTCTCGTCAATCCTTTCTTAATCCATTTCCAATTTATAGTCAGCAATCCATTTGTACGCCTCTCTAAATGTTCATGGTCGGTGGTAGCGCTTACCTTCAGGCGACCCACCAAACATTGCCGACATAAACGAGAGAATGAGATGTGAACAATTCGTTATGTGAGTGTGTGAGTATCAGTATATGTGTGTGTGTGTGTGTGTGTACTAGCACGCACCGCATCAGATATCTGCACGGGCACGACGGTGAGCATGGCGGCGTCGTACGCGCAGCCGAGCGCGTTGCACGCCACGCACTGCACGATGCCCGCGTGACGCTTCTCCACGCGCTCCATGTGCAACTCCGATTCTGTATATCATGTATTACAACAATTCAGATTATTTTTTTATTAGAGAATTTCAAATACTATAGATTTGAAAATACGTAGCTTAAAAGAGCGGAGAATAAAAACGCATTCAATTATACATAAAAAATAAATAAATAGAAAATTTGTGATATCAATATTACTGAAATTAGTCAAGAAAGCTAAGCTAGCTTCAGTTCAGGGTATATAATGATAACCATTAATGTCAATGAGTAGTAATGCAACAATATCCCCACTCACCAGTAGTATGGACTCCTTTCCCACCAACAATCTGCGCGTTCAACAGCCAGTGCACGGTGGGCGGCGGCTGGCCGTACAGTCTCCCGCACGCCACGCGAGCACTGGCCCCCTCAGACGCGTTCACACTACCGACAGAACCCTCCCAGTGTGGTGGCTGGAGGGCTATAGCTTTCCACGAACGACGGATACCGTTTGCTGAGCAGGAATATATGCCCTGAGTAACAAAGTATACCTGTAAATCTTTGTGCAATTATCTATGCTAAAAAGAGTCGTACAACGCTTTCAATTACTCATTGAAACGAAAGAACGACTTTTCTCATAACAAAGAAAAAAGGGGGAGGGGAAGAGGAGATAGTATGAAAGATTTCCAATGGCCTGCCAAAATTAAAAACTGGTCAAAATTTAAGCCAACATGCTTACTTGGCCATCTCAATTTGATGTTTATAATTTCTATAACATAAAAAAAATCTCATATTTGTATTATATATACATATATTTAAACTACTCCACACGATAAATAAATTACAGATATGTGGCAGTAACTACAACCATTTTATCGAAAGCATAAGTTAATCTTATCTAGCCTGTATTGAAAATGATGACCTAACTTCTGAGAAGTTCAAGCGAAATATGAGCTGATCTGTGATTCCGCATCGAATCAATACTAAACAGAAGTTCAAGATATCTACAATATAATGGTAGTTAGACTTTTACAAGAACATCCCTAGAGATAAAATTAATTAAAAAAATATATATTTAAGGTATATTTAAGACTAACAGTTAACCGTTAAAACACGAAACACAGTAAACAAGTATCAAGAAATAACCTAAAAGCAAAATAAACGTCCAATTTCACGCTAGCATCCTGTTACACATGCCCAAAAGGGGCCTCTAAAAATATTTGCTAAATAAGCACAAATAATTACAGCATGGAAATATACGCGCATAAATCACAGCTTAAAAGGTATAAGCCATTTACGCATCCCATTATAAGAAAGTCCCTCCATCCTTAAATTAATTACAGTCAGAACGTTTCAAATCCCTGAAATAATGTCATCAAATGTGGAACGTTGCAATCGTTTAAATCCGCTTAGAGCAAAATGTCAACTGTTCGCAATACGAGTAAATAAAGACATGCTCCGAAATCGGCTTAAATCTTCCATGCGCTGAGAAAGCTTGAGTTTCCTTATGAGGAAGTTATTATTGGGATTAGGAAATATCAACGAAAACTTGTTTAGTACCATGCTACAGCGCGCATTGGGGCTTGCAGCGAGTACATACACTGTAGGCTACTTAGTGATCATACCGACTGTAACAACTGGCTTCCATTTGCCAACCGAATTACATTCCTTTCTGTGCTCTTGTCTTGTTCTTGTCTGTGTCTTGTCTATCCACTTTCTTGATGTTCAATTTGTTAGTTTTGTATGATCTACAATCATCTGTTTGCGAACAAACTATTAACATATTATTCATTCAAATATCGCATCGAAAATGGAACCCTGTATCTTCAAACCTTTCGCTTTTCTTCCAACTTAGTTAAGCCGCATAATATTTTTTCTACAGTCTACACGATTCTTATGACATGTCTTATTTACTTCTCTATGGTTAAAAAGGCTTTAATAAAAAGTTCCTTTAAAAAGCTTCTTTCAATGTCGGTCTGACTCAAGTTAGAGATCCATACCAGACCAGACCAATTCAGCACAAAATTGACGAAGCAAAGTTATTGTATAATAATATATACATATCCGATACCTACCTCATATTACCACATACAAAGAAAACAACATTAAATAAAGCAGGAGAGGCTTTAAGAAAACTTTTTTCATAATAATACATAAAAATAACGCAATAACATTCAAAGCTTATATAAAATAATTCACGTAGTTCCTTAGCAAAGCAGAAAATTGTCCAAAAATTTCACAAGAAATATTTAAGACGGCTTTATTCCTGTCAGTAAAACACGTGTCTTGAGATTTCTCCTTTGTATTGCCTGTGTGTTCGTCTGCTACCTACTTGATGAAATAATAAAATAAATATTTCAACACAGGGCCTCGTGATTTTGAACACGTGCTTTAAAATTGAAAAGTTGGAATCTTTTTGTTTTTTAAATGAAAGGGATGAAATCTTACCTCATTTTCTGAGGTGAAAGGTGAAATGGTAAGGGCATGGTCGTGTCTTTTCGGTAAGCTAGGTGACCCCTCTTTAGTCCAGGTGATCTTTGGAGGGGGGGTCCCCACCACACCGCACCATAATCGCAAAACTTCGTCTGGTCGAACTGGCATTGTTAAAACATCATTCTCTTTTGTACCAACGTAGTCTTCTGATTCTAAGAACCTGTGGAAAATTTGCATTATTGGATATTTGAATTAAAGAACGTCAAATGTGTTTTAATGCAAACATCGACATTGACTAGACTAATTTAGATAATATTTTTATGACTGATATTTGTTGAACCTAAAAGTTTTTATGCATATAAAATAAAAAAAGGAAAATAATTGTGAAGTGACATAAAAATAAATTTTTGTTTTCTGATCTATGGAGTCAGCAATCCTTATTCTTATGGTAATAATATTATAAACGCGAAAATGTATAAAAATACATTAATCATCTGAAATTTGTATTTGTATATAGATTAACTTCGGTGCTCAGTTTATTCGTTTATAACTAGTATTAAGATCCAGGGATCAAACCATGTTTTTGGAAAAACATAAACAACGTTCCCATTACCTGTTCCCAATTTACCATAAGCTCATCTAGCCATAAAATCCTTTCAGGAAGATCAACACTTTATGTTTAATTTATTAGATGTACACTAAGCTAGAGTAAATGAAAACAAACAGTTTCCCGATTTCGGAAAATAAAATCATTAATTTTAAACAAAGCACATAAACGGTTATAGACTAAGAAACTTCATACTACACAATTCCCTCATAAAGCCTTTAGTCTTCCAGTCGCTCTGTGTTTTAGTTAACAGCTGTCAGATCACATAAATACAAAAATAATTTTATTCTTCTACACATAATATTTATTCACGCTTATAAAAACATTTAAAGAAATACTCCATGAAAACGTTTCATCTTCGATGTGGAAATTCTTAGAGATATTCTAGAACTTGCAAACAAGAAAAAACTTTTGCTGAATATATTTTACTAACGCAATTTACTGGCACTTTAATGTATGGTGACATTCGGCCCATAAAGGTGATATTTTTATATGAAAATCTGATCATCCCCAAGAAAACACCTTACAATAATCCGGGGACTTTTTAGGCAAATTAGTATGCAGGTCACCTCGGGTAAAGCTATTACCGCCGCTCATAAACACTTCCCATTCCGCAGTTCACGGCGTTTGTGAAACATAACATTTTGATAAAATAAATGATAACAATAAAAAGGTTATTGAATGTCCTGTCAATTATCCCAATGTGTAAGAAAATTGCAAAGAGATATGAATTTCATAGCCGTTATAACAACATATTTTCTATAAACAACACAAATAGCCTCTAACTGATTACTTATTTTATCTACCAGCTCCAGTGTCTGAAAGATGGCCGTAGAATTCATATTAATAAATTAAATAGAACACTTTTGATTTTGGAAAAACATACCTCAAGAGGTACGAACGAAGGTACCATTTCAGAGACCCTTGTGTGCATCCCTTCCCATCCCTTTGGCCATGTGCATGTGTGTGTATATAACGCGGACTTATTTCTAATATTGCTATCTTACCTAACACCACCATTGCCCTCATGTTGTACCCTCAAATACGTCCTCTCAGGAAGGTCCACGCTTTGCCCACTCAGTTCATTGGTTGCCGTACACCCGTATGTACCGTCGTCAGCAGTTGTAGCATTGTGAATAACTAGTACTCCGTAGGGTGTGTCCAATTGTTTCCTTGTACCCTTTGAAGAAATAAGGAAATTTCGTAACCGTCACTTATCTAATGTATCTGCCAATAGCAGCGTATTTTGCAAATCTTTTTTGTGGTTATTTTAAAAATGTAAACGTCAATTTAACAAACTAAAAAAATATTATAATAATGTACACTTACTAGTTAGTAAGTGTACATTATTATAATATTTTTAACGATTCATTGATGACACCAAATACATTATTCAACACGTCAAAGCATAAAATAAAAACATTATGAATTATTAATACCTTTCCATTTTCTTTCCACCAGCTCAGAACAGCGGGGGGTTCGGACAAAGGTTCCTTACAATGCAACACAACCGTGTTGTAAAGAGGCGCTGTTATCACACGCTTTTCTGCAAAGTTCCGGCTCAAATCTATCCTGGCTATTGAAAGCTTCGCAGGGATTGAAACCAAACTTATTGCACCGTACCACACCACGCACTAGAAACAATGTTTATTTTTTAATTAATAACGGTTTGCATGCAAATCTAGCTACTGATTCAACATATTTTCTTAGGAGTATTCGTGCGTAAATTTTTAGCTATTCGCAAATCTTTCGTGAGCAAAACACAGCTAGAGCTAAATAGCAGTAATTTATTTAAAAGCAACAAAATTTCACGAAATTCAAATAATAAATCATAAACGTTCACGAAATTTATGTGTAAATAGCAGAAATAGATAGACAAAAATAGCAAAACTTTTTATTCATTGGATAGAATTTTAAAACGTAGCAACACAATGAAAACATTCCAGAAATATCTGGAAGCAAGTTTTAAATTAGAAATAGTAAAAACGTATAGGTAGCAAAAAGTTTGCACATAATTTGAACTATAAGCGGACTCGTTGCTAGACTATACAAAATGAATATCATGTTCGGGAAAAATTGGAAAATTCTACCTACATCCCGACTTAAAAGGATTCTTTATTGGAACCAGTAACCTGAGTTCGGTTTCAATTCGGACATTCCTGTCATCGTTCTGGCGAACAATCGATCGAATGGACACATCACACAAGCAATCGTTGGCTTCGGTCAATAACTTACACAGACGCTTATATTGGATACACGTTTAATATCTCAGCTGAGACAAAGTTTGGAATGCATAGCTTCAAGGTGCTTCGATCTAAAATTGCGAAGTTGCCTCTTTCATATCACAATACAACTCAACCATATAGAAATTTACCGGTACACGATGAAATTACAATAAAATAACTTAACCTCACCTATAACAGTTTTTAATATAACTTAATTTCAATGAGAAAAATAAAATAGAAAAGTATTCATTAATGATTTATCACTAAATTCGTAATTAGCCTAGAGAATTCAAAGAGTCCTATTTTCAACTGAGCATTTATATTTCGATGTCAATGATGCAATGTGTGACCTAGATAATTTGTAAAGGTCTTTCAACACGGAGTATTACATAAATTATCCAATTCGACGCTTAATTATTAAACAGTCATAATTTACTACCCAAAATTCTCTCGAGAGTATTATAACCTTCTCAAAAAATTACCCTTAACTAACCTGATAAAAGCCATCTGGTGTATCATCTTTAACTTCAACGACCAGTTTGGTAGCTATACTGTCCTTATCACTGGTGCCAGCTACCTCCTTCCAATGGTTCCAGTCAGTATCACTTGCTGGTCTCCACCTCCACTGCAGCCGTTCACCAGGAACACGCACTGCGCATTCGAAGGTCACTTCATCTCCAACTGGTGCTGTTACCGACTCTGGGTATTTTGTGAATTCCATTTCGATTTCTGAAAAGGTTAAACACGTGATATAATTTGTGCATCAAAAATAGTATGACATTTTTATTTATTATATATAAACATAATAATAATAGAACTACATCAGACAACGAGAGACAAAGCAAGAATGAAAAATGAATAAAGACAATTTAAAACTTCTGCATTTCCTTGTTTCCTATTTTAGCCTTAGTTATAAGTCAGAAGACTCATATCGAATAATTAACTATTATAGTTTAAGCATTTATTCCTCCGAGTTTATTAAGATAAACTATCTGAAATATTGTATTGTATTGGTATATTTTCGTACATTTTATATACGAAAAACAAAACAAACACAATGAAGTATTGCAAAATTAGGAACCATCGTTTAGGTGCAGTAAGTACCAAAAAAAAAACATCAAAATCGTCGCGCAATTTAATCACATCATGTCTGCTATAAACATGATAAAAAATCAAATCGAAACCGCTGCAACGATGAAGACATTATTGTTTTTCTAAAAAACAATCCCGCCAAGTATGCGCCTGTACGCGAGCTAAACGCGCATGCTTTTTATTTGCATTCCTTTACACAGCCTAAAATAAGAAACAATCCTGCCGGCCTTGAAACGCTATTACCTTCATGTTTTAATCTCCAATTGTTGAATGACGCATCCTTGCCGTTTAATACAAGAAATCAAGCCTTATATCAAGATCGGACGTACCAGGTAACTTATAACGTTTTCAAATAAAGCGTGTATCAGATTTTTCTCACGTGGCAATGACCGTTTGGAGAATTTTAAATATCAATTTTTATTCGTTGTTGAGTCATTCGTTACAAACATTAATCGTGGGCTCGTAATGGTTAGTCATTATAGATTTATACCATGCATGGATTTCTCAAAAGTAACCGCCGGATTTTTTATAGAACATGGCACGATAATTAAATTCAAACCGGCCGGTATTCATATGTTGTAATCACAAAGGTTTAGAGGTATATATAAACAGATCTTTGTTACTGAATAATGCATTTTTACACTAATTTTACACTTGATAAAATTCCAATTAGGGCTAGCATATTTCTAATATCATCTCAAGTCATAATTACTTGTGGTCTTCGTTAATTCTACTAATAATATTAAAGGACCACGCTTTTATGAAATACAATAATTACTTTGAATTCTTTTATCATCTTTTAAGATATAATGTTCGGCTTGATTGTTCTCATGAGTTTGAAATATAATTAGATTTCATCCCTTTAGTTTCATTTATGGGGAGGCTCTTTTATCAATTAATTATTAAGCATTTAAATGTAAAATTCTACACTGAAAATCGTTGACCCATAAAAGTCTATAGAATCTCAAGTTAATCTATTCATATATTCACAGCTAACATAAACTTCGTCTGCTATGTTCTTAACGATGTGGAATTGTTAAATTATGTGAAAATTGAAGATAAAATTTACATTTGTCGTTAAATGATACGCCGTTTATGCTAAAATATTGGTGTTACTTTGGCTTCTTATAATGTAAAATAAGTAATAGCAGTTATGGTAAAATAAGTGAAATTATGTGATGCTTTTATATAATTTATTTTATGACACTATTTAAATTGAAAGCTCTTTATAGTATACAGTTATATTAGCGTTATATCACCTGTATCGAAACAAGAAATGAACTGTCCTTGATTAAATGATTAAGTTACACCAACTGTTTATTAAGTTATAGAATAATATATTAAATAATAATTATATAATTTTTTGTAGTACACTGGTCATGTAACAAAGTATAAAATTAATATATACATATGATAAGAAAGCAAATATCAAGTATCTGTGCATTAAATATTTTTCCAAAATACTGATAGGGGGCGATTAAAGAAGAGTAACAAAAAAGCAAGTTTTGGGATTTTTTTTGTCTGTCTGGTACGATATAACTTCAAAACTACTCAATGGATTTGAACGCGGTTTTCACGTGTGGCTTACCTATAATTAGGAGCGTTGCCAAAAGTTATTTCGTCAAAATAGGTTGAGTAAAAAGTTAGTTATAATTTCTGCTATGTTTTATCGGTATCATTAAAGACAAAAACATACACAGACTCTATTGTATTTTAATAAAATAAAACATTGAATGTTCATTATAAAATTGGCACGGGAATAGGGTACTATAGAATTCACTATAAGTCTTTTCTAGGTCTTAATAATGGTAGTTTCCGCAGGTTCCCGAAACGTGACGTACACGCGGGTGGTGCCGGAGGCAATAGCTAGTATGACAATATAATCTTAACGAGGTGGACATGTTTTTTTAGCAAATAAAAAAAATCCGACGTGATTTAAAAGTGCATCGTGGATGTTAGTACGCACTATTAATCGTCCGATATTAAAGTAAATACCAACTGCATATCCTTTAAAATTTGTTCAAAAGCTTATGATGTGTGCTTGTTATAGAAAATAATAACATTTTGTACTTATGCATGTTTATTATAAAACTAGCTGCGCCCCGCGGTTTCACCCGCGTAAGTCCGTATTCCGTAGGGATAGCGGGATAAAAAGTTGCTTATATGTTATTCCAGTTGTCCAGCTATCTACGTACCAAATTTCATTGCAATCGATTCAGTGGTTTTTGCGTGAAAGAGCAACAAATACACACACACATCCTTACAAACTTTCGCATTTATAATATTAGTAGGAAGGATGAGTAAAGAGTAGTAAATTTAAACAATTTATAATGCACAAGTTCAAATCTATTTCTACTTTTGTCTACTAATCCTCTACCGTCAGGGCTCACTCTATTATTCTACCTATAATACGTTGATTCAACAATAACCACTCCTTTCAAAGAAACCTCAAAGCCGGTAGTTGGCAACTAATCGCGCCACTAATGGAAAAGACAACATAATGAAGACTAACCGTGAAATTACTCGTGCTGTGGGGATCGCTTTGTCGGGCTCTTTAGAAAATATTTAACTATTAAAGGATCAATTCTGTTTTAATTGCCGTATCATAAGTATTTTTGGCCCACGTGCGTGAAATATTCATTGACATCATCTCATACGTGTACACGTTCATAGTAGGAGAGAGAAAACTCATCAGATTTATATTTTCCTACTTATAATCTTATAGTCGTGTCTGAAATCAATATTTTAGTTATTGGTGTAAACATTTTAGTTAGAAATCATATTGTTACCCGATTGCAACAGAGGATTTTTTTTTCGAGCGCATGTATGTGACTATGTTCGCCCATTTTTTGGCACGACCTACGGTCTATACTGATAATTAATTTTATAGTAAGAATATAATGATGGAACATCTATAAAAATCTTGTGGATTAAAAATATAGAAGACTCTTTACAATAAAGCTAAATAAATCATAGCGACGATTCTAATAAAGGTGCATGACGTTCATTTCTTAATATTATCTCACCCTCGGCGGAGTATGGTTGAATCTTTTTGCCTCAAAACTGTCACGATAACTGTGGTAACACATTACCCAAACCCGCTACCGGATTATTTACTAACAATAAACTTCTGTCGATGTGTGAGTGACTACCTGCTGCATCCGCCGAGACTCGAGACCCAAACAGAAAAAAACAATCTGATCTAATACATTGCTACTTCAGCCCGTAACAAATGATAAATCACTCCTCTTCAACCGCCGATGGAGATTTGACATGGAATTTCAAACAAGATACTTATCGTTTAAACGGCACGATGTACGTCTGACTGGCCCCATCAATTTGTACGGGATTTAAAAGTAGATAATTGTGTAGGCAATTTATTTTAATGATTAAACAAATCGAGTATTTGGGTACGGAGTCATCCCGAGCATATCTAAAAGGGCACGATACACAGTTTATTAGTTTACCAAAAAATAAAAGTAACGTAAAAACGAATTCGAGAAAATATCGAATATCGTCATTCGCACGCTCATCACGAAATCTTCGGCATCGGTCATTTTGAAACTTGGCAAAAGTTTCACCATTTTAAATTGACTTAAAGCTTGCATAAAGATATATAAAGAGTTATTTATTTAGGATATAGTCGTAATAAGTGAGAGGATATACTTATTCAATATTCATATTTGTAGTAGAATATATCTTACTACTAGATGAATTGAAATAAAACTCAAAGTTATAATAAATCTGCAAATCAAAAAACCAAAGCTAGTCATTTTATTTTTCTTTCAAAGCAAACAAATTTCCTAGCAATTTCTACAAAACTTTTATGATTTGCATAATTAGTAGGATTATCCTTGTATTTCGAGTTCAAAACCTCGTTTCAATTTTTGTCAGCATGCAAGGAGAGATTAAAACTTTACACAAGTTAAGTACTCGTTAGTGCGGTGCCCTATATGCGACGTTGCGCTCGTTAGAACAAAGCAACCCAGTTTCAGATCTAAGTGTAAAGCTTAAAAACTACGACCCTATTGTTAAACGTAATTTTGTGTTATAGTATAATTAACATAATTGATATTGAGTATTCATAAGGTACGATAGGAAACAAATCGTTTTAAATGTTAAACTATCCAGTAAATGTAAAATATGATAAAACATTTATATGTTGCTACTGGATTCTTTAATTTTATTATATATATATATATTTTTTTTTTAACAGTGTAAAAGCCGTTTAAAATATTCCAAATAGAGTTAAATATTAATATATAAAACGCAAAGGACTGACTGATTTATCAACACACAGCTCAAACCGATAGACCGATGGGTTGAAATTTGGCATGCAGACAGCAACTATGATGTAGGTAGGTATCCGCTAAGAATTAAATAGAAGACGAATACCATGCCAAATAATTTCTGACCGTGTGGTCAAAGCTGCTGGTAACAGTTAGCAAATTATAAATAAGCAATGATAATTGAAAAAAATCTTATAACCGATTAATGATTTATGAAATAATATTTACTATTTAAATACAAAAAAATACTCACCGCCAAGTACTGGTACAACAACCGCCACCAGCAATTGAATAACCCGTCGAAATCCCATCTTAGGAGCCCTGGAAGAAGAATAAAAACATGTATAATATGTTTAAACACATTTTTTTACTTAATATCTCAAATGAAAAATAGCTTACAAAAATTTACACAATCAAACAGGTTACGATAATTTCGCGCCAAAATACAGGATAAACCAGTCACAGATTATACAGATAAATAACAGATATTATTTAAGATTAGGCATCCTAGACAATGTAAATCTTTATTCCACTGTTATGCATATTGTTCAAAAATAAATTATATTTTTAAATATGAGGAACAGACTATTCAAATATTTAATGTGACATATTAATGCGAAAATTAATACACAATAATAATTATAAGCGTGACAACACAAAAAATGTATTAATCATAACTTATCACCGAATATCTTATAATTATCCACTTATTACATTCTACTAATATAAGTCTATAAGTAATAGATTGAATGATTTATTTAAAAAATGAATTTTATACACTTTAAAAAGGCTAAGGTTTATAAACTTTATAATAAATACAACATAAATATTATTAATATTGATATATTACCAATATTAATATAATAATACCCTAAAACCTCTTGCATTTCCTTTCCTACCAGGTTGCCTGGCAGAGATTGCTGTCTAGCAATAAGGCCGCCTTTTGTACAAAATATCATTGTGCCATATTATATTTTGTCTAAACTTTTCTCTCTGTTTTGTACAATAAAGTATTATAAATAAATAAATAAATAAATAAACATACAAAACAAGCGAAGCCTAAGGCCTAAGGAGCAAATAACGGCTGTCGCTTTCAATTAAAAATTTAATTGTCTGGTTTCAAGTAATTGCTTTTATGTATCGGTACTACTATCTTTTTAGATTGGGAACTGATTAATAATTTACTTCATTCTAGACTCCTACATCGTAAATACATAATCGTTAGAAAATATCTGTCGCTCGAGACTCTAAACTGCCCTTAAATTGTCACATTAGGAATCGTTGAGTCAGGTTATATTTAAATGTAAATCTACATTATAAATGGTTTCATCGGGTTGAGAGTCAACATACAATATTTAAAATACACCAACACAACGATTTGACATAGGGTAGAAGTGGGAGTTACCTTCTCAGTTTGCGTATAAAAAAAAAGATATCTGTCTGTGTGTCTGTCATCTATTATATTCGGGAAAGGGAGCAAAAGATGAGAAACAGGATACAGACCGTTTAATTAACGCTTCAATTATATTTCATTATAGATTGATCTCTAATCTTCAACACTAGAACAACTTTCGATCATACATCTAAAAGAATAGTTAGTGTTGTTGGCTTGCCACCTAAAATACAACTTTACGTTATTTCAGAATTTTTATGATAACTGTAAAACGTCGTTAGGATATTCTTAACTGCCAGTCCCAATAGCGGATAAGATTATCAGCCGATACAACTTTTATATAGATAAGAAATTGGCAATCTCATTAAATCATTGGTAACAGTTAAGCAACAGCGTTAATAGATGCTATCTACGCAGTGGCAACACTACATCAGTTTGTTTATGGTCGATACGTCCATTTGTATTTAAATGAGCGCTCAACTGGAGTGTAACTTGATATTCTCATCAGATAACCATAAGGTCAGTACTTAGTAATTGTACACGAATGACATAACCAAATCGGAATATATTTTGGCCGATAACTTGTTCCTAAAATATAATTTAACAGAAGTATACAATAAAACATTGCAGCAACAAATGACGTTAAATTTAAAAATGTTATATTGTTGAATGTTTAACTATCCCATTGATATAACGCCTATTATAGGTAAATTTTCAATCGAGTTCAAGAAAAATGAGGGGATTATTAATTCGACTCAGATCATTCGAGTGGTTGAACTGATTTTGAAGATTCTTTTTTAAAAAGAAAAATTTGAAAGATGAAAGATGAAATATGGTGCTTTCCGTGCGGTCCTATTTCTACCTTATCAGGCATAGATTTCATAATTCGAAGCTTCGGTTTGGGTTGTTAAAAATAATGATGTTGAAAATGTTTAATGATGTTTAAAATGTTTAATGGTGTTTAAAATACAAAAAAAAATTCCGAATTAGAATTATGATTATTTTCTGTATTTGCGAGAGAAGCCACGCCTCATAACCATAATTTTGAATTGGTTTGTTTCGATAGTATTTTAATCAATACTGTATGTCATAAACAGTATGGCAATCATAAGTTAAGCGATTGGGATAAGTTCCCTAACTAATTAAGTTTCATTAGATGACATAGTAATAATCCGTACGCAAATACATAGAAAAATATATCCCAATCAAAATCCGAGTATAGGATGACAGAATTAATTCTAAGTTACCATAAAAGCATATGTAAAAAAATGACAAATAAATTAAAAACATAATGACCACAGAACAAATAACGATACAAGAAATTTAAACTTCTCTTAAAAATCTTCTGGCTGATTTAAAACAGAAGGGAACAGACGGGTACAGAAAAGCAATTAGCAATTTTAAAATGCAATAGCGAATAAGCAAATTGTATTTTAAAAGAATCCTTCAAGCTCACAAGAAATGGTAGGAGCGAGTAAACAGTTGCTTTGGATTCCTATACAGTGTTATATAGGTAGTATAGGTTTTAATTGCAAACTCCTTAGTGAAAGTTTTTATTTTATTGTGTAACATCTATTTAAATGCAGTCGTTCTTAAATAGGAACCGTATACGAATATTACTGGACTTGCAGATATTAAATTTGTAAAATAAGTGTTTTTCTATATATAACATTTCATTACTAATGCATTGGAAAAAAAATGTGCTTGTTGAAATATATAAAGACTTTTTTGAAATAAAATCAAAATGGTAAAATAATTAAAAGGAATATTTCTTAGAACAAGTCACATAGAAATATACTCACTGATAAACCTCAGAATCACAACAAGATCAGTTGTGTGATATTTGACTTTACCATAACCAAAAAACGACACTGTCAAACTGTTCGTTCATTCACAACTTCAAATCTGATTGTATGTAAAATTAAACGGAACACGTCATTCATAATTCAAATGCTATCAAAAACATTTTGTTATTCACAGCGCGGACACAGGACATATCCACTATATTATTGACATATCCTCGCTAATCCTGTCTCGTTGGCGCGTTTCTAGTTTATGCATCCTTGAAGGTGACGGCGGATGCATTCTGTATAAGGAACGCGTGTGTCAATGCCGCGATTGACAAGTGTTGGCCTAATATTGATACGACCGTTATTTCAAGGAAATATCCAATTATACATTTATTTGCTGCGTATGGATTACTGTAGCCGACATAGCTACATGTTCCTTACTACTTTTTAATAACTTATAACATAATTGACATTAACAACATTGTTAATGTGTCATAATATGAACTGCGTTGTGGTTATTATATATTAGATAAAATTTTTGGAGAGAAACAATAACTCCAAACAATATTTACTCCTGATTATATAGAGCAGTGTCTTTTATTATAAGTGAAGTCCCCTAGTGACAATAGAGCAGATGATATTGATCAGTTTCACTGTTCGGGAGTCGAACCCAGGAATCCTCGGTTCTACGCTCACGCGTTAACCACTATACCAAGGAGACGGTTAGTGTATTTTATTATCCTGATTGAGTATATGTTACTAGGTGTAGACTCTATAATTCTCCAGAATGGTTTCTCCTTCATGCTACATCGTTACTTAAGTTACATGCATATATGACCCGTTATTGGTCAATAGGCCGATATTCCCGTAATTGGCTGAGAATTGGGACACGAACGTGATTAATTAGCGAAACAGGCGAAGTTATTACTATCTAAACGGCTTGTTATTGCCCATAAAAGTTTTCTGTAGCAGCTTGTTTAAAGATGTTTGCACGTATTTTGTTTCAGGTAATTTCATTTTAATGTATATAGTAACACTTCTAAGTATTATCAGTGATTTATTTGTTACGTGATACGGATAATGTTTCTTTAAACGAATTGTACATGTATTATTTATTATTTCATAAGGTATTCTAGATTTACGATACAAAATTTTATAAATACAATAAGATTAACACCCAAGATAAAATCAAAAAGCTAATAAAAACAGTAGCCAATAATATTATTTACATAGCAGTAAATTACTCAGCTTTAACTGCTCGTTTATTTAAAATTACAGCTAGTGATTTCACTTTCATTTCTATTGTGCAAATGCACAATAGAAATAATATCTGCTATAAAAACCGCAATAGACTAACATAAACTTTTCAATGCGTTACTGGACCCCCAAGAATGCGTAACAATTCATAAAGAAGACTATTTTACGAGTTAAGCTTTATATGAGCCCGCATGCGTTAACATTCATTATTATGCATCATAAAAACCACGCAATGTAAATCGAAAGAATACCCTATGTCAAAAGGTTTTTATTCGATACTTATTTAAGTACCAGAGACATATGTGTGAGTAAATTATATGCATTTTTATACATGACTTTATGTGTGACTTAACCGAGATATTTGTTTTATATTTATGTGACGAGTTAATGATCATTTTCTCCCAAAAAGACTAGTGCTAAATACAGTTTACAAATTTCCCAGGGAATGTACACGTCGAATAACACGACCCAATAAAAACGCGTCAAATTAACATCGCGCTTCAACATCTACGAATACAAACATGATAGGTATTTCTCAAACAACTCGCGAGCATTTTTCAGCGCGTTCCCTCTATTCACTTGAAGGCGCAATTGAATTGATTGAGAGACGAGAGTGCATTGTGAGTTGTAAACAATTTATTCAAATGAACTCCGTCAATATTGACCGCCTGTAAACGATAGCGGTTTGAGAATATTTAGCAAATATTTGAAGCTGCAAGCACGAGCTGCGTTCCTTATTAAATTCCGTTTTACACAGTCTATTTGTTAGTTTCGACTTTGATAAACTTTAATATTTGTAGCGGAACAGACGGCGCTCTATGAAAGGGTAGTTTTGATGTTTGTTTCTTGGTATTGTATATTTTGAATCATGATATACTGTTAGGAGTAAATTAATTATTATTGTATTCGTAAACAAAGAAAAAATAACGAGGGTTGGAAATTATTTTGTTACTATAAGTCTTATAGTTTCTTTTCATTTCACATCACCTTGAAATTCAATCGACCGAATCGTCAATTTATTGTGAAAATATATAAGAAGGATAAAAAGTTGTACTAGATTTATTTAACTGAACTCATTCGAATCACGTGTCTTTGACTCTGCTGAGAAGTGAATTCTCGAAGTTTGTTTAATTTGTAACTTTCATACGTATTGGACACTGAGAAAATCAACTTCTTTAAGAAGAAGAGACAATACTCGTTCGTGGATATAGATTATTGTTGGAGACTCGTATGCAAACGAAGAATTTAAATCAAATAAATTCTATATCAAAATCTTCAATTTATAAAAAACTAGCTGCGCCCCGCGGTTTCACCCGCGTAAGTCCGTATCCCGTAGGAATATCGGGATAAAAAATAGGTGTTGGCCGATTCTCAGACCTACCCAATATGCTTACCAAATTTCAGAGGAATCGGTCAAGCCGTTTCGGAGGAGTATGGCAACGAAAACTGTGACACGAGAATTTTATATATATAATAGAAGATAAACATCTAGATGAAAAAGATGCACAAAAATACAAACACAGTATCAACAATTAACAAAATGCTACATTTGAATCCAATAGTGAATATCAAACGCCACACAAGATATACCATAGCGAATATTTAATATTCCTGTCAATAAAGCGAGTTGGAAATAAAATTATTGTCATTATCCAGTTCAAATCCGAGCTCACGGTGCAAGCTGGATTCAATAAAGTATAGAGCCAAGCCCGCACAATCCCTAACCTAAATACCTTATTACTAAAGGCAACTACGTTTTGTTTCAGGCCTTAGCCCAAGAATACAGTTATTTAGAACAATGTACAAAGAAACATGTCTACATATTACTTTGTTCTCTAATTAGGGCGCGGTGGAAACAATGGGCTATTTTCAACTTTTATGAGAAATATTATATACGGCTTACATATCACAATGTTGTTAACATTTTCCGAACCATTTGTTTATAGAATCGTTAATTTATATAAATTTATTTCATTTCTTGGTACTATCCAAATGAATATATGCAGAAATGTTACGATGTCTTGTTACAAAAGATAAATACGTAATTTTGATTACTCGTTAAAGATACAGACTAAATTCTATATCATGTCATGTCAATCATGCTCACTTGTGACGTCAAATATGGCGCACTGTGCTTACAATCTTACGAAGATGTACATCCCCACTGACGTTATAAATGAGGAAGTAACTCTCTCTGTCTGTCTCTTCTTCACGCTTAAGTCTCTGATTTCAGATGTAATTTAATCAAACAAGAGTTATGCATTAAAAATATCACTGAAAGATAGTACTACGTAGCATTACATTTCAGATAAATGTTTCTTTAATATAACGTACGCTCGCACGTAAATCTTCTTCTGCCTGCAAGTTGGGTTACCAATTACTATAGTCTTTAGGTCATTTGAAATTGACATGTGGTTCACAACAAACATAACATAAACATACAATGAATAGGTACGACGATAAAAAGGGTCAAAAATCTCACTCAGTGTACGCATTCCCTAAATTTGTATGCAAACGCATGCTTGTTAGCAGATGCAAAGCAAACACCGTAAATTGCATAATTAAATCGCAAAACTCGATTGCGAATCGATTGAATCGAGTAAATAGTGTCAGAGTAATTCGAACTAACCCGGAAATGCCGGTGTGTGGTCCCAACGATCGATGACATGATCGCGTTTCAAAATAACCTGCACTTGAGAACCGATTATCGATTTGTTGCAATCGGGGACGTGCACAAGTTGCAATTCGTTCACAGGATATCTTTATAATGTGCTAGCACCTTGATAACGGACTAACCCTGGCAGCTTGTTAGATCCTCTCCTGTGTTTTTTTTTATAGCAACAATAGTTTCTCGTCAGTCGCTTCAGTCACTGCACATAACGCACTTCAGTTTTTTTTTCCGTGCAACAGCTATTTCCTTTACTCTAAGTCAACATCTTTAGATATCTTAAAATTCTTGTTTTCGCGAGGCAAAGCTGTTTCAACGATCTTATCTATCTTATATCTATATCTTTATGCTAATATTGCAGTCGTCTCGGCGTAATATGGTTCTGTAAACTCAATTTTTTAATATATTCGCGGTTATAAACAATTTCGATAAATAGTAAATAGATATTTAATATCCTACTTAAATTATAAACGTGAAAGTTTGTAAGAATGTGTCGATATTTATTACTCATTCATGCAAAAACAGCTGATCTTTATCTGTATGAAATTTAATACAGAGATCGATTGCATTCTGAAAATTAGTCAAGTCCTGAAATCCAGCTAATATGTATCCAGAAATATATTAATTAACACGTTCCTTATATAAATTGACAACTAAAACACAATTTATTGTTAAATATGTTAAAAGGTCAAACATAGCTATTATCAATGAGAAACGATTTAAAAATGTTGCTCCCAAGAATTTCATACAATATTAGAAGTATCACAGTTCATTTAATGGTGATCAGCCTAATCCTGTTCATTTTTAATACTTATTTGTTATTGTTTCGATTTAATTTTATCTATTTATTATATTATACTAGCTGCACGCCCCGGCTCTGACCGCCTCCTTGGTACAGTGGTTAACACGTGAGCGTAGAACCAAGGGGTCCTGGGTTCGATTCCCGGTGGGGACGCACAAAAAAAAATGTCTCGGTCTGGCAGGACACAGAAGGCTGATCACCTACTTGTCCCTAAAGAAAATCGATCAGTGAAACGGATGTACATCATCTGCCCCATACCCCACTAGGGGACACGGGACTTCACTTTTTCGCCCCGGCTCCGCCCGGCTGGATCTAACTCCACATGGTGTGCGAATTTGATTAAAATCGGTTGAGTAGTTTAGGAGTCCATCACGGACAAACAACGTAACATGAAATTTTTATATATTAAGATTACTTATAAAGACGAAAGATTTTACGCGCTCGGTACTAATTATTCGGTACGAGTAGCCTGTGTATAAATGAATAAATAAATATTAAATTGGTTATAAGTACTAATATTAAATTGAATAGGCTCAGCCTGATAATATTTAATAGACTGGGCCTGTCATCGGCGAGATAAAATCACATAGGTAAACCCCGTATGCTTAGCCATGTGGAAAAAATGGGTAAGGATCGTCCAATAAAACGAGTGTATTTGGGAAAGCCAACAAGACACCGGCCTGGTTCTAGATACGAGAGACGCACGACGACCTGCGCACGCTCCATGTGAAAACTGGTAAGAAATGGCGCTGAATAGACGCAATCAAGGCTCTTATTGTGGGAAGCCAATACTCCTTTCGTCATTGCGCCACTCTATTAACTAGCTACCTAATACCTTTTTTCCATTCCTACCTACCTCCAGAATACTTATCACAAACTGAAATAAAAAAGGGTTGTCTATCCAAATATCAACTCTCATATTCAACCACAAACAGAAAACAGCTTAGTGACAGTTAATTTAAACCAATAATTTTAATACGATTTTAATATACGAGGTAATAATAATTATATGTTATATATTTGTATAGAAATAAATAATACATACTACAAAACATAATCAATACGATACCTAAATCTAATTAGTAATTATAAGTTACCCTAACGTGTTATCTGGATAGCTAATACGTAGTTAACTCGTGGATATGGATATATCCACGTGTTTCCACATTAACTAATATAATGTAACTAGCTGGTGCGCGGTGCGCGGGCTGCAAGCAGCCCGCGTGGATATTTGCGTGGACCAGTATTATCAAGACTTAATAGATGTTGAGCGGTGCGCGGGCAGCAAGCAGCCCGCGGGGCTTTTTGCGTGGACCAGTCTTATCAAGACTTAATAGATGTTGCGCGGTGTGCGGGCTGCAAGCAGCCCGCATGGCTTTTTTTCGTAGACCAGCTTTACCAAGACTAAATAATGGTGCGCGGTGCGCGGGCTGCAAGCAGCCCGCGTGGGTTTTTGTATAGATTAGATTTATCAATAGGGAAGCTGATGCTCGGTGTGCGAAATGCACTTACGATGTTTGCGTAGATAAAGAAAATAATATTACATTTTCAGACCGTTACAATTACGTAATAGATTCTGGTTAGGGTTTTATTTTTGACACAGAGCGATTCAATGGGAAGTTTTACATGTAAGATATATTATTGTATTATTGAACCCGTTCGAAACCGGTGCGCGTCGCTTAAGATTGTAAGCACAATCCGATGATATTCGATTAGTCTATCTTCTATGCTACACACATAAACTACAACATTCATAACACTATTAGAATACGAAAAATTAAATATAATCAAATAAAAAATATCCATTACAATAAAGCCCCATCTATCGAGTGTCGTTAGGTACCCGTTTAAGTACTGTAGCGAGCAGCGGATGCGCCATTCCAAGTTTACCATTAGTGTTGGCTAAATGTAAATAAAAAAAATCGCAAGTAAAGGAAACAATTCACGTTGTTACATGTAAAAAGCACAAGGAAAATAATAATATCAAGAGATATTACAATTTGAACATCATATCATCATACGACAATATTACATTTTGTGAGATTGAAATACATTCAAAATTCGACTTTTAATAAATTTAACACGTTGGCTGCTGAAACACACCTGTTGTGTAAAAATGCTTGGAACCAAGGATGCGGCTTTACACGCCTAGCGTGTGGAAGCCGGCATCCGCGATAAATCGCGTCTCTTGTGCGTAAAACACGCTGTGCGTGTTTTATTTTCTAAGCCGCCAGTGCGTGCGGGCAACACATTTTTATCATAAAATATATTTTTTATGATTTCTTCCATTTTTATTATTTTCTTTGTTTAGATAGTTAGGATATAATTTTAATAAAACGAAAAAGAAAATATTTTGTACAAATAATAAAAAAAATTTACGTTGGACAACGTTTTATCTACAAAATAACCTCTCTAATATCATTGGTTGACGATAAATTGTTACGCTGTTATATTAACACTCCGAAGCAGAATATC